>NC_056746.1:1503582547-1503737547 GCF_019279795.1 Protopterus annectens | reverse complement strand
TTGCTTTGTAGTTTTCTCTATTCAATACTTCCATGATGGTATTCGATTTCTCCCCTTCCTTTCCCTTACTACCCTGTGTTCTTGTGGTACAATTTAGTTATTAATTTAGCTGTACAGTAATATATCCTGTTTACTTCCTTTATATTGCATGGATCTCTGTGGGCAATCCTAATTACCGTGTTCATTTGTTTTATCAAACTTCTGTCTTTTTGGATTTTATTAACCGTGTGCAGTCTATTTGTTTCATTTATCTGAATATGTGTATCGATTTCTGTTAAATCAAGCAACTCTTCTGTTAGCTCATTTTCTTCTAAACTGAAGGCACATTTTTTGTTCTCCATTTCCTGCGTGCATTCTATAGAACTTCCTGTGGCACATTCTCTTCAGTTTAATCCCGTGTCATCCACTGCTCTGCCCTATGGGAACTAACTGGCCTACCACTCCACAACACTGACTGCATCAAAGTTACCAGTTTCCTGTTCCTTCCCTTGCTGTCCAGCTTCAAGTGAATGTTTATACTGTTTCCTGTGGAAGGCTCCAAAATATCTTCATATGGCAACTGACGAGTTGCTTCCCATTCCACTGGTTTCTCCTTAATTTGGATGTCCATTGCTCTATCCTGCTGTGGTGCTTTCTGAGTTAGATTTTCTACACTGAATCCTTCACTTCACAGATCCTCTGTCACCTCATTTACTATTTCTTTAAGTTCTCCATTACTAATCTTCTTTTCTACTTTTCCTCCTTGTCTTCTTATTTTCTGTAGTGTAGTTTTCCATGTCCGGATTCCTTTGCCTGCATTTCTCTTCAAATATCTTTGGTGCTGTTCTTTTTGTATTGATTAGTTTTGCTTTCTCCTTTGCATAAATATTCTTCTTCTTCTTTCGGCTTTTCCCGGAACTCCGGTCCGCTAATGATTGGCAGTCGATTTTTATAGTGCCGAGGTGCCAGCCCGACGCCCAACCTTCAGTGAAGGCACACCCATTCACGCATGTCTTTCGAACACCACTCAACCGCTGGGAGGACATGCAGACTCCACACAGAAGGTGCTCCAGCCGAGAATCGAACGAGATAACCTCTTACTGTGAGGCGACAACGCTACTGCTGCACCACCGCGGCTTCTCCTTTGCATATACGCCATATTAAATCTATTTTTCTGAAACCACACAAAAGACCAGTGAAAACAGCTCTACTTTCCAAAATAAGAATTTAATAAAAACCTTTTAGTTGTCTCACAACTAAAAGGTTTTTATTAAATTCTTATTTTGGAAAGTAGAGCTGTTTTCACTGGTCTTTTGTGTGGTTTCAGATTAAATCCATTTTTCTTTCCCATGTTCATATTTCTTCTTCAGATGTCTCCTGATTTTACTTTTTCTCCTTACTTTGGGGATTTGTTCCATTATGCTGTGATGTAACCTGTGTTAGACCTTCTACACCAAATCCTTCACTTCACAGGCACTCCATAACTTCAGCTTCTATCTTTTTAGCTTTTACTTTACTAATCTTCTTTTCTACATTCCCTCTGGAGGGAATAGCTATGGTCTGGCAAGCATGAAGGAATTTGCATATATAGTATGATGTTGGAGACCAAGTGGGATGAATGGGGGAAGTGGACAATGATTTTAGAGAACTGGAAAGGTAATTTCAGGCTAGTGAAGGAGGTTAGAATTCTGAAGAAAGCCTGAAAGACAGCAGTGGAAAATTAAGTAGATGGCTGTTGGCAACAGAGTGTTGGAAAGTTTGTTAAAGGGGGAATAAAGAAGCTTTGACAGTCATTGTGAAGCTAGAAGGCGTCATATAAAATAGCTGATGGAAGTAGGAAGCAATGCACTGATGACATTTGAGAGGCTGTAAGAGAGGTTCACGTTCAGCACTATGGTTTGGAATATACTAGAAAAAATCTAAAGTACAGAGGGAAAAAATGAAACATGGGCAAAGCAGTGGGGCTCACGTTCATGTGAAGGAATTAGTTATATCAGAAGAATAAGAAAAGATAAATGTATAATAAATCTGTACACAAGGAAAAGAACAAACAACTAGAGGTAGAAACACACTAACATAACACACCACAGTGTAAGATAGTGCAAGTCTGTTTGGTCTGATCAAATATTGAAGGTAACCCGAGGCAGTTGTCCCTCCATTTTCCACCTCTTTCTCCAAGCATGTGACCTGTGATTATTACATGCTTAATGAAAACACCAGTGCTGTAGACTGTGTAACTGACAGTAAAGACAACCCTGGAACACATAATTTTTGGAGTGTATAGACCACCAAGGTCAAGTTTAGTATTTCATACATTTCTTACATAAAACACAGGAGGGAAGAAGCTACGTCTTCTTCTTTCGGCTGCTCCCGTTAGGGGGTCACCACAGCAGATCAACTGTTTCCATTTCTTCCTGTCCTCTGCATCTTGCTCTGTCACACCAACCACCTGCATGTCCTCTCGCACCACATCCATAAACCTTATCTTAGGCCTTCCTCTTTTCCTGTTACCTGGCAGCTTCATCCCTAGCATCTTTTTCCCAATATACTCTGCATCCCTCCTCAGCACATGTCCAAACCAACGTAATCTTGCCTCTCTGGCTTTGTCTCCAAACCTTCTAACCTGGGCTGACCCTCTAATATACTGATTCGTAATCCTGTCCATCCTCGTCACACCTAGTGCAAATCTTAACATCTTCATCTCTGCCACATCAAGCTCTGACTCCTGCCTTTTTGTCAATGCCACTGTCTCCAACCCATATAACAGCTGGTCTCACTACCCTCTTGTAGACCTTCCCTTTCACTCTTACTGGTACTCGTCTGTCACAAATCACTCCTGATACTCTTCTCCACCCACTCCATCCTGCCTGTACTCTCTTCTTCACCTCTCTTCCACACTCACCATTACTCTGAACTGTTGATCCCAAGTATTTAAACTCATCCACCTTCGCCACCTCTACTCCGTGCATCCTCACCATTCCTCTATCCTTCCTCTCATTTACACACATATATTCTGTCTTAGTCCTGCTGACCTTCATTCCTCTTCTCTCTAGAGCATATCTCCATCTCTCCAGTGTCTCCTCCACCTGTTCCCTACTCTCACTACAGATCACAGTGTCTTCTGCAAACATCATATTCCACGGGGACTCCTGTCTGATCTCGTCTGTCAACCTGTCCATCACCATAGCAAATAAGAAGTCTGTCAACCTGTCCATCACCATTGCAAATAAGAAAGGGCTCAGAGCTGATCCTTGATGTAATTCCACCTCAACCCTAAATGCATCCTTCACTCCCACCGCAGACCTCACCGCTGTCATACCACCCTCGTACATATCCTGTACCACTCTTACATACTTCTCTGACACTTCCGACTTCCTCATACAATACCACAACTCATCTCTAGGCACTCTGTCATATGCTTTCTCTAAATCAACAAAGACACAATGCAACTCCTTCTGACCTTCTCTGTACTTCTCCATCAACACTCTTAGAGCAAACATTGCATCTGTAGTGCTCTTTCCTGGCATGACACCATACTGCTGACCACTACTCATCACCACCCTGCTTAACCTAGCTTCCACTACTCTTTTCCATAACTTCATGCTGTGACTGATCAATTTAATCCCTCTGTAGTTACTACAGCTCTGCACATCAACCTTATTCTTAAAAATCGGTACCAAAACACTTTTTCTCCATTCCTCAGGCATCCTCTCACTTTCCAAGATTTCATTAAACAATCTGGTTAAAAACTCCACTGCCATTTCACCTAAACACCTCCATGCTTCCATAGGTATATCATCTGAACCAACAGCCTTTCCGTTCTTCATCCTCTTCATAGCTATCCTTACTTGTTCCTTGCTAATCCATTGCACTTCATGATTCACTATCCCCACATCATCCAACCTTCTCTCCCTCTCATTCTCTTCATTCATCAACCCCTCAAAGTACTCTTTCTATCTGCTCAACACACTCTCCTCACTTGTAGGTATGTTTTCCTCATTATCCTTAATCACCTTTACCTGCTGCACATCTTTCCTAGCTCGGTCCCTCTGTCTAGCCAATCCGTACAGGTCCTTTTCTCCCTCCTTAGTGTCCAACCTTTTATACAACTCTTCATACACCTTATCCTTAGCCTTCGCCACCTCTCTCTTTGCCATGCACCTCATCTCCTTATACTCTTGTCTACTTTCTTCATTTCTCTGACAATCCCACTTCTTCTTCACCAACCTCTTTCTCTGTATACTCTCCTGTATTCCTTCATTCCACCACCAGGTCTCCTTGTCCTCCTTCCTCTTTCCAGATGTCACACCAAGCACCTTTCTAGCCATCTCTCTTACTAGCTCTGCTGTAGTTACCCAGCTATTTGGTAACTCTTCACTACCACCCAGTGCCTGTCTTAATTCTTCCCTGAACATCACCTCACAATTACCCTTTTTCAATTTCCTCCATTTGATCCTTGGTGCTGCCCTCACACTCATCCTCCTCTTCTTGATCACCAATGTCATCATACAAACCACCATCCTGTGCTGCCTAACTACACTTTCCCCTGCCACCGCTTTACAGTCTCCAATCTCCTTTAGACTGGCCCTTCTACATAAGATATAATCCACCTGTGTGCATCTTCCTCCACTCTTGTATGTCACCCTATGCTCCTCCATCTTGTTAAAATACATATTCATCACAGCCATGTCCATCCTTTTCGCAAAATCCACTACTATCTGACCTTCTGCATTCCTTTGCTTAACACCATACCTACCCATCACTTCCTCATCCCCTCTGTTTCCTTCACCAATATGCCCATTGAAATCTGCTCCAATCACCAGTCTCTCACCCTTGGGTACAGTCATTACCACTTCATCCAACTCACTCCAAAATTTTTCTTTCTCATCCATCGCACACCCAACTTGTGGAGCATATGCACTAACAACATTCATCATTACACCATCAATTTCCAGCTTCATAAACATCACTCTATCCGACACTCTTTTCACCTCCAAAACACTCTTAGCATACTGTTTCTTCAGGATAATGCCTATGCCATTTCTCCTCCCATCCATACCATGATAAAACAATTTGAAACTGCCTCTGATACACCTAGCCTTGCTCCCCTTCCATCTGGTCTCTTGCACACACAATATACCAACCTTCCTTCTGTTTATCATATCAGCTAACTCTCTCCCTATACCATTCATACTGCCAACATTCAAAGTTCCAACCCTCACTATCACATTCCTAGCCTTTACCTGCCTTCGGGCATGCCTTCCCCCTCTTCTCCTCCATCGGCCAACAGTAGCCCAATTTCTGCTAGCACCCTGTTGGCCAACAGTACTGGTGGCGGTCATTGTTAACCCGGGCCTCGACCGATCCGGTATGTATATCTGTACTGTTGGAAGAATAATATTAGTTGGGGAATTAAATTTACTAGAAACAGACTGGAATAATATTGATTCAACAACGTTAGTAAGGAAATTATTCACTGAGTATATTGAGGAACAACAATTGCTTCAGATTGTAAAAAAACTACCAGGGGTCAGAACTTACTAGATATGTTTGTGCTCTCAAAGAAATTATAACTTCAAGTCAAGTTTTACCATCATTGATGTGCAGTGATCATGGGGTTATTAAGGTTAATTTGTTGCTAGATAATTCTCCCAAACTGAAATCTAAACCAATGCACAGAACATTAATTACAGATTATAAAGAAGCAAAACAGTCACTATGTAAAACTAACTCGAGTGAGGTGTTCACTGGAAAAAACTGCAGATGGAATGTGGAAAGTTTTGAAAGAGAAATTGTTTCAGTGCAAAACGTCAAAAAAATGTTTAACATCAGGATCTAGAAGTACAACATCAGGGGAATATATTTCCATAAGAACAAGATATCTGATTAAGGATAGAGACAAAAAATATAAGAAATTGAAGAGAAGTCAAACAACAACTTTGAAAACTGAAATAAACAAGCTGGCCAAACAGATTAAGCATAGTATGAGACAAGATCAAGAAAAATTTGAAGAAAATTTATATAAAGATATTGAGCATAATGGGAAAACTTTTTACAGATACAAATGATGTGGAAGGAGTAAAGACATACAAACTGATAAACTGTGTGCAGATTCTAAAATGTATTCTCAGACACAACAGATTATAGATATATTTACAAAATCTTATGCAAAGCAGTTTGGCTCCACAAAAGGGGTGATAAGTTGTCCTAGTGACATCCAGGTAACCCCAGATACTGGAATCAAATTAGATTATATCGAAAAAGAACTGCGCAAACTGGATCTAAACAAAGTGCAGGGAGGAGACGGAATAGGTAACAATGACCTGAGAACACTTCAGCAAGAACTTACACTACCATTATATCTATTATTCACTATGTCATATAAATATGGGGGAAATTCCTCAAGACTGGAGACATGCACTTATTAAACCTGTCTTTAAGGGAAAGGGGAGTCGGACAAACCCAGAATCATACAGACCCTTAAGTCTACTTTCATGTTGTGGAAAATTAATGGAGAAGGTAATATTGGATAAGTTATTGTCAGAACTGGATAGGTTGGGACTTGAAACCATATATCAGCTTGCATATGTGGAAAATAGATCTATTACCACCTGTAACGATGTTCTGTAACAATGTAATACCCATGAATGAAAAAATTGTGCTGTGATGTAATTTATATAGATTTAACTTCAGCATTTGACAGGGTCATGCACAAAACACTGATCAATAAATTAGTACAACTAGGTATTGATGTAATCTTGATAAGATGGATAAGTGCATGGCTTACAAATAGGACATGCAAGTATCATACAGCAACTGGACAGGTGAAATCCTTGGTTACAGTCAGGGTGTTCCACGGGGCTCTGTCCTAGGCTCTTACTTGTTTAGATTGTATCTTTCAGACCTAACTTTTTCACCTGAGGTGTTCTACAGTCTATACACAGATGACCTGAAATTGGATAGACTGATTACAAGTGTTACAGATAAGGCATGTCTGCAAAATAACTTGACTAAATTGAACATTTGGCACAGGAGAACAATATGCCAATAAATACATAAAAAACTAAGCATATGAGATTTGGGAGACATAAACCAAAAGGTGAATATTTAATACAGCACACAGTGATTGAAACTGTATACTCATTTAAGGACCTGGGTATATGGGTAGATTCAGCTATGAGTTTTTCTAATCATATCAACCAATTGGATAATGATAGTTATAGAGCTATTGGTTGTATAAAAAGATTTATAAAGTCTAGGAAATTAAAAATAATGAAGTCATTGTTTGTTAGTTACATTAGACCCAAACTTGAGTATGGGATAACAATATGGAAATGCTATAAGAAGACAAGCATGAGTAAACTGGAAAGAGTACAGCGGAAAAATAGCAAGGCCGTCCATGGATGTTAAAATCTAAGTTATTTTGAAAGACTAAAATATCTGAACTTGTACAGCATCTCTTACAGACATCTAAGAGGAGATCTTATTCAGGTATATATGGTGTTTAGAGACAACTACCTCTGGGAATGTGTTTGGGTTATCAAAAATTACTACAGAATCATCAGATAACCTATGTAGAAGATTCTATAGGAATGAGAAGTGTACTAATTGGTTCTCTGACAGAGTAGCTGATGCATGGAACAGACTAACATATATTAAAGCAAGCACTAATTTAGATATTTTGAAGAACAGCCTGGACACTTATTATGGGAACAAGAGTTTTGGTATATTGGCAAGCTAGAAGGGCATTTATGCCCATGCTTGAAATATTTGTATGTAAGCATCCTAATTTTATTTGAAAGTTGCAGCTAGTTTAGTCTGTACCACTCATTGTGGCAGCTGATTTTGTACATATAGAAGTATTTCACAGTGTCCACATTTAAATGTGTTCCTGTAATCTGATGGCAAGTTCAGAACATTCTTTTGCAGCAGCAGAGTCCACTGGAGGAGGAAGAAATACTAAAACACCTGTGTTATTTTGACCAGCATAACAATGATAAATCTCTACCAGCAGCCCGGAACATTCCTTTGCCAGATCAGGTTATATCACATTATATACCTCAGTATTAAATGGGATCAAATCCTAAATGCCCTTCACATGTCAGCCAGTAACAGTTTTAATAAATGCTATAGCTTCCTGGGCAACTATTTCATAGTCCAAGTCCCTTTTTAAATTAAAGTAAAACTGATGCTTTAAAAGCAAATTTGTCTGATGGTGGGCATAAGACTAATTATACAGCAGGATGAAAAGGAGCTGTATAACCTGCAGAGAGTACCAAGCTTACCAAGTAAGGACTGAAGCATAAGGCATACAATCACACACGCAGTTATGCACACCCACACTAAGGTACACTGGAACTCACACACAGACATGCACACTCGCACACACTCGCACTCACGGTCGCACCAGGGTGCAGTCAAAGTCAGTTTGTATGTGTGTGGGTTCTGTGTTTTTGTGTGTAAGCCAGTCATTGGAGCCAAGTGTAGGTAATATTCACTCATATTTAGCACTGAATGCAAAAGCCATGTATGTATAAATTCCTCATTTGTTTGGGTCTTCATGTAAAGTCATTAGGTCATAAAATGCTTAATTATAAGTAAAACAGTAAAAAGAAGTAAGATTTAGTTACACATAGTGAGAATGGAAGTTTTTGTTAAATGGGGCTGTTTAAGGATTCCCATGCTGTAGTCAACACTCACACATTCTTTTTGCTTGTCTTTCTGAAATTCATCTGTATTTGTCTCTGCACTGGTTGTGTGTGCGCAGGTGTTCATGTCATTGCTGCTCGAACTGCCCAAACCATTGCTGTGGAGATGTTGTTTTGGTTTTGCCGGAATGTGTAATTGGACTCAGTTGTAATTGAAATTTTTTCTTCACTGGGGTGGATAAAGTGAATAGAAGCTATGGGGAAACGACGTCAAAAGGTGTAAGAGATCTTAATATTCAAATGCTTTGAAAAAGCATTGTAAGAGATTGACCAGAACAGAAAGCTGCAGTGAGGAAGAAAATGTACACCTATTTTTCACTTAAGGATTTGCTGCATACAAGGGTTGATATGTAGGTCTGATAAAATGACAGTGCTATATCACTTAAGGAATGAAATGTTGACCTTTAGTAGGAGATGTTCCCAAGCTTAGGGAGCCTATAATAGGGAAAATAATCAGATATTTGGTAGAAGTATTAAACGTATTTTAAAAATGTTATGAAAATCTGTATAAAGCAGAGAAATGTGAAAATAAAGAAAAAGTGTAAATGGAAATGTTTATGGAAGAACTAAATATGCCAATGTTAGTAGTAGATGAGGCTCAATTTATAACAGCATAGGAAGAGATGAGATTATAATGGTGATGTATAACCAATGTACAGGAAGATCTCCAGGAACAGATGATATTCCTGGGGAAGAATAAAGTGATAAAGATCTGCAAGTTTTTTTAACAGTATTTTAAAAGGAGAGATGCATCAACATCCTGGAAGAAAGCCGTGATAGCTGTAAAGCCTAAAGATGGTAACGACCTATCAAATTCAGCTTTATATATGCACATTTCAATACTCAAGCACGATTGTAAAGTGTTAATGTCTATGATGGCTAAAAGAATGGCAAAAGTGATGGCAAAACTGAGGGGATGCAAACATTTGAATATTAGAACAATGATGATCCAGAGGGAAGCAAAATGTAAGAAAATACCACTGTTGGTGGTGGTTTTTGATAAAGAGAAACATTCAACAGAGTAAGCTAGGATTTTATGAGTAGGGTAATGGAAGCATTTGCATTTCCTGACAAAATAAAAAGGTTAATTAGAAGGATATATGAGAGACCAGAGGCAAACATTTGTGTATGCGTGTGTGTGTGTGTGGGGGGGGGTCCTGTCTGAAAAGTCCTGTTTGAACAGAGGAACCAGACAGGAGTATTCTCTTTCCCCTTTGTTATTTGTGTTATGTTTAGAACATTTGGCAAAGAAAATAAGGGACTCAGAAATTCAAGGGTATAATTGCTATGGTAATCAAGAAAAGTTGATTTTATTTGCAGATGATATTATTTTGTACCCAGTAAAGTTAGAAAAGGACAGTTCACTTTTGTGTAACATTCTAAGACCGTTTCAAGTCTTGTCAGGATACAAAATTAATGAAGATAAAACAAAGGCAATAGTTGTAAACTGTGTACCCACATGCAAATTGGTTCAGCAATACCCATATTTATGGGTACATGATAAAATGAGGTACTTAATATTGGTATAAAGGATGCTGTTATGGTAGCTAAGGATATGTGGAAAGGGACTAAACAAAAGTTAATACAAAAAGTGAGAAACTGGAATTTCGATAGCAAAATACAAGCAATGAAAATGCTTTCAGTCCCTTTAGTTATATAGACAAGTCATGCATATTTTTATCAACTAGAAGAGATGCTGTGGATACCAATTAATAAAGAGTTGAAGGATTTCATCTGGGAACAGAAGAACGCAAGAATCAAGTGCACCAAGTTAATCCTTGCAGTCAGAGTTGTGTGGGATGGTCTGGAATTGATATTTCAGAGCTACACGGTTAAGGCTCCTATACATAGCACAAACAGAAAACTGTCATTCAAAATGGAAAGGGATGATGATGAAATGGGGGGGGACTCAAGAAATAGGAAACGACTGGGATTTTGAATGCAGATCATTAAGGATAATAATAATAACAATACAGAACATTGTATTCATAAAGTAGTAGAAAGTATTCTAAGAACTAAGCCAACACGGGAATGGAGAAAGGAGATTCTGATGGTAGAAATAAATGCAGTTGGGGAACAGAGAATAGGAAAGAGGGGGCTGAAATTTACTGGAGAAAATTGACAAAGGAACCAAGGTATCGGGAACAAATAATTAGAGAGGAAAAACTAATAGAATGGGAAGAAGCCAAGAATTAATTTGGACTGCAGGCTTGGGATTGCCTTCCCTATCAAAGAATGATATCAGAGTATAGGCAAAGAGAAATAAATAGGGAGACCCTAAGTGAAATATAGTAACGGAGATAAAATAACTGGAAGTGGGATCTTTAGAAAAGGCTAAGAGCAAATCACATAGAAAAAATGTGAAACAATCAATACAGAATAATGTTGTGGAGGAGGAATGAGGTTTAAAAAAGTCAGGAACTGAATGAGCTGTCTAATGTGTGACTGGCAGTAACTATATAGAAGAATATATGCAATGCATAATATTTGAAACTGAAAATATGTCAATATGGTTCGTTTTCATTTATATAAATGTATGCTTGCCTGTGTCATAAGTGATGATTCAATAAAGATGTTTCTTGTTTAAAAAGAAAAAAGAAAAAAAATGTTGACCTTAATACATTAGTATCACCTTGGAATTTTGAAGTATAAAGAAACAGTTTGTGATGTTATTTTGGCCAGGTATCTCTGCAGAGACAGAACAGTAGGACAGAGTTGAAATGGCTTTCCATGTTTTAATGTCTGATTTAGTCACAACTGACAGCAGATCAAAAAAGCACTTGCCTGACTAGCCTATATACTTTGGGGGGGGCGGGGGCAAGGTCCACGTCCTTATGGAGCTGTACTAACTCCATCACTGCACAACAACGGGGAAAGGTCAATCTCCACATTCTCATGTACGGTGATTGTGGTTTGTCACAAACAGTAATCCCACACTTGTAAGTACCCAAGCTTTGATCTTAACCAGTTATATTCAGGCAGTTACAACTCGAGCAATGAGTCCATCATCAGTTATATGGAAACAATTATGTTGTGTGCAATGATTATCCCAGTAACAATTCCAAAGTAAAGAGGATGCCATGTGCAGTTCCGGGAAGACCATAAAGTAAATTTGGACAAACATGTTTGAGTAACAGAACTGCTGACTGTTGTTCAAAGTTTCTAGATGTTATGAGGAGAGATGTGTTCATTTGTACTAAAAGATGTGTTTTAAAGGTAGAGTGTTCTGTATGTGATATCAGATAGTGGTCCTCAGCAAGAGAGTATGGAGTTTGAGAGATTTTAGAACAGCAGGTATTTTGACATCTTATGTCTAGTCTTGACTGCACAGTTTAATAGTCAAGTTGAGAGGGTTGTATGGCTTATTGTGAATCCCAATCCCTCAGAGCTACACGCTCCAGGGATCTAAACTTTGTCATCACAATAAACAAAACGTGTTGGAGGGATAGGTTCCAGACCCCGAGACTCCCCAGACTCTGGAATAGATTGCCCATACATGTCAAGCAGAGTGCCTCTTTGGACCTCTTCAAGAGGAACATTGACGATTGGATGGGAGAAAGGAAATTCACCCCAGGGATCACATCAGTTGCCCTGCTAGACAGGGGTCCAGGAAAGTAAATAATGTGGGAAGAAATAGCCAGGGAATTGTTATGGCTAGGCTTGTATAGGCCCTAGGGCTGATAGCCTAATACCAACCTATGAACCTATGAACCATGAAGACATTACAGAGCGTCATTGTGGTAGTCCGTGGGACACAAATTTGCACTTAGCTTTACAGGATCTAGAAATAGTGCACTGCTAGATGTTGGTCTATCAACTGTTGAGTTACTTATGGCTTATGGAGTAAAAGGAAGAACTAGTACATTTACATCTTTACAAACCGAGAATCATTTCCAGCTGTGAGAGATGCTAAGCTTTATTATGAGGAACATGAAGACCATTGGTCATCTCTGAAAGTACCAATTATTTCTTATTATTATGCTGGTAGCTTACAGTGCCCAGCAAGGAAATAAGTAAGTATAACAAGAGTATGACTTGTAAAAGATGGGGACAAGTTGAAAACTGAATATGACTCACTGTGTGCAGCCATGGTCATTTGTTGCATATAGAAATACTACTTAAAAGGAATAGGAAACATATATCCAAACAAATATGTCTCAAAGTGATTATGCAGAATACTTATGCTATATTCATGATGCCCTCAGTAATGTTGAGGTATTCAAAGACATAGCCAGAAAGATTACGAAGGGGAGTGTTAAAATGATAGAATTTATCAATGGTCAATAAAGCTGAGAGGATAATGCATAATGGTGTACATTGATAACACCACTGCAGACCATAGAATCTCCTGAAGTATTCCGAGAAAGTCAGCTAGATATCCAGACTATTCATGATCTGAAATAAATGAAAAACTGAGGCAACTAAACATTATTCAAATGGAATTTGATATGTTTCATATTTGTATTGTAATGTTACACTGATATATCAGGCTGAAAAAATGTTATTCTGAAAGTTAGAATATCTGAGCAGTATGGTATCTAAAGGTCATATAATTAAGATGTTCTTTTACAATGGTAAGTCTGTATCTATACAGTCTATGGTTATATACCTCTGTTTGCGTCAACAGAAGAGTCCCATGCATATTCCAGGTGGTCTGGTTTCCTGTCCATTGTTGCATTTTCTTTAAAACTGAAGAAACCTGCAATCCTCAGACTTATGTCTTGTCTTGTAATTTAGGTTTTAAATACTAAATGTTATACCCTTCATCTCACACATCCTTATGATGATTGCTTCGAGCAGCCTGATATGTCTGCCCCTATGGCTTCCAGAACTGAATGCATTTCCCAAGATGTGGCCTGCCCATGGCCTGGTAGACCTGAAGCATTACTTTCCTGTCAGAATTTGCTCCCTGAGGATTAACCCCAGCATTCTGTTTGTTGCTGCAGTGTGTCTCTCACATTCTGCCCTTCATGATACAGTACATTTATGATTTGTGATGAACATTGTGTGACTCTTTCAGGCTAAAAGCTAGTATTTGGAACATTACTGCTGTGAAACATTCACTGTATTGTTCTCAGTCTGGTGGTGCATTGTGGTAAACAATTTCTGGGGGTAACCATTTGAAATGTCAGGACTCCCTAGAGTGACTCCTGAAACATGGAGACAGAATGGACAAAAAATAACAGACTTAGTAACATATACTAAGTGTGAGATGGGTATTTCTTGGGATATTCTCTTTTCAGTGAGGTATAGTGATCTCAGAGTTGGTGTATAGACGTTCAGGGCATTTGGGTGGCTTGTCCTCCACATTGCATGGTGTACGGTGGCTTGCCCCCTGCAAAAAAGAAGTTTTAAGGAGAAGAGCAATGTTTGACCTTCACTCTTTTACTATAGTTTTGATCTTTCTTTCATTTTGTAGGCACTTTGAATGCCAGTATTTCAGTAGAGAGCGATCTCTGGGTCTGTTCCTGTATTGTCACCATCATTCTCTCTCTCTAGGTCATACTTTGAGTTGTTGTGTAATTGCAGGACTTTACATTAGTCTGCACTGAACTTCAGCTGTCCTCTTTTTGCCCGCTTGCTAAGCCTTTTCAGGTCTTTCCTTCACTGCTTTACGTGTTACTCCCGGTCTTCATTTTCTTGAATATGTCTGAAACAAAAACAAAGAAGCAGAACGGACCCAGGATCAGTGTCAGTGGTATTGAACTAGTTACTTCCCTTATTCCTGGCCAGTTAGTACAAATGTAAATTGTCTGCCATCCAACAGGGGCCTAGCCCATTTTCTTTGTCTTGGTCCTGAACTTAGTCCATGCTTTTTCTTGCAGCCATCTGGGAGAGACTAAGCCATATCTTGGCTCAAGTACAGGTTCACTAAATCTATTAGTACATATGTCTGCTAGCACATTGTTTTCAAGATGTACTGTAACTCATTTGCAAATCTGGCTGAGGTTCAGTTGATGATTCTGTTTAACCTCTGGAGCATGTTGGTTGTTGTGCTGAAGATTATTGTCCTGTATCAGAGCATCGGACATTTTTTATTTGCATTTTCCCTATGATTTTTCTCTGCCAGTGCTTTTGGAATAACTCTGTCATAGTTCATTGGATTTTTCCCTGCTCTACATCTTTTATAAGAATACAGCTCTTATTGTTTTGCAGTCTCACTAATCATTGATCTCTTTAGGAGCTCCATCAGGCGTCTGCCCGTACTCTTGTCAGATTTCAAAGGACATTGGGAGGTAGTCTTTCAGGTTCCTATGCCTTATCCTTCTGTAGGAGAGACAATTCCTTCCAGTCATTAGTGCTGCCTTTTCCTTGTCATCTGCAGTCTCCCTCCATTACATACTTAGTTTGGGAAACACCTCTCCAGGATTATATTTTAAAAGGATTTCATTCCCTTCTTGATCTCAGCCCATTCTCAGGCTGACTCTCAGTTGCCTTAACCTCTTTTATTTCCTTTCTGACTGCTTGATTGTATTGTTCCTTATCCACTTCTTCACCAAATCCCACCTACCACTTGTACGCTCTCTCTTTTACCCTAATTCTTAGCTTTACATGCCCAGGTAACTGCTTTGGCCTTTTCCTTTTCGTATCTTCTTCAAAACCTGAATATTCCATCCTTGACTATTCCCAGATGGAAAATAACACTCCTGTTAAAGGTACTTATTAATTCAGGCATACTGGCAATATGTTTAATTTTTCATTGTCATGTTGTAACTCAGGATTAGAAAAAATAATATCCCTTCTTAACAACATTGTCACTCACCAGTTGGTGTACCATCCTTAAAACGTCACTATAGTTGAATAATCTTATGTTGTAACCAGTATTCTATTACATCAACAAATGTAAGTATGTGTCGCTGTGTAATATGTAGGTCGATACGGATGTATGTTAGTCATATGGGCATAACCGTATTTCACACACCTCTATCTTTGCTTGTAAATGCTGAATTTTATGACTACATGCTGTAATTAATCTAAAGCAGTGCAAGTGGGATTAATAGCAATCTAACTAAATACCATTTAAACATCTCAGTAAAAAGTGAAGTTTGCCTGTTTGTTTCAAATTTATCAGTCACAGATGTGCATGTTGATGCAATGCTCTTTAATCTGATATCTATTTCATTTTGACTCATGTATAGGTCTCTGATCCGACCGCTTGGATCCGACTCAGCCGCTTTACACAGATTCACATTCCAATCCTAAGCTCCTCCCTCTACTCACAATGCCCCAAGCTACACACAGCTCCCTCAGATCGTTTTTGCAGCCATCAGTGACCGATGTGTTTTCCAGTTCTTGAGCATCCTAGTGATTTTTTGGTCTGCAGTTATCCATTTTCTTGCACAGATAACGTTTCTTAACATCAAATAATTATATTTCTTCCCTTTCACAGCCTCCCCTCCCACTAGATCTCGCAGGCATCGGGGTTATTTTTTTTTTGTTTTCTGCAGCTTCACTGTCTCTCTTTGGACCATGACCCTCTTTCCTTTCATCTCTTTAAACATGTAAAAAAAGGCTTTATAGTTTAGATATTTTCAGGTTGTTGTTGTTTTGCTTATGCTTGATACTTGCTATTGTTACAGTCCTGTTGTTATGGGTAAGTTTTTGCCATTGGGTAGTCCAGTGGTAGTAATTGAGAAGCCTGCTGGGTTTAAATGGTGCTCAGGGTGCAGGCATAAAATACCCCACTCTGATGCACACAGCAGTTGTATTTTATGGTCTTGGACCAGCTCATCTAGAGTCTAAAATGCTCTATTTGTGAGGGTTTTAATCCTAGGGTGATCACTGATCTGTGAAGCAAAGTTCTACTGAAAGGGCTTTTGCCTTCTTCTACTGAAAGAGCTTTTGCCTTCTTTTTCTTTCACATCTCCAGGGGCTCAACCCCCTGTAGAGTCAGTTCTTCATCTGTGGAACCCAAGAAGAGCCCTCAGAAGTCCTCAAGGGCTTCTTTGGAGCTTCCCAGCAAAGTTTTCAATGGTTGGGATCCAAAGTCCTTGGATCCTAGACCTGGTTCAGCTCCAGCAGATTCAAAGTTCCCCTCAACTCTGACTGGGTCGGCCTTGAACTCTTGTTCTATGTCATCGGATCCCCAGTGCCCTTTGGATACAACTAAATTGATTACTAAGACGAGATCAGCTCTCTTGGATCCGATGGAGTCAGCTCCTAAGATACACTCTCTCCGCCCTTCTTCCTCTGCTTTCTCGGATCCGAGAGTGAGGAGTCAGGCACCAAAACCCTCAGTTAGGTTGTTGTCCCCAACTCACCCCCTTAAAATTTTGCAAACCCAGGCCAGGCATTCAAGGCTGTCCTCTGTGGCTTCCTCCAGGTCTTCCAGGAGCCTTTCAGAGTTTGATGTGGATAGGATGGTCAGGAAAATCATCAAAACCCAGATCTAGATGGGAGTCTTACCTGCTTCATCTACACGAGGATCCAAGAGTGTCCCAGTTTCAGTTGAGCCTCCTTCTCCAATCCGAATCTTGGTGTCACAGTCCCAGAATCCTAGCCAACCGAGAAAGTTGGTGTTGGATCCAAGGTCCTTTTCCTCTTTGACTCTGACAGTTACCCTGACCTCCTTCTTCCCCAAAGTCTTTGGAGCAGATTTGGGTGTCTGACCCGAGAGGTCTTCATCGTGTCCGGGGTATGGGGTCTGCTCCAACTTTGTCAAATGTGTCTCTTTCTCTCGGAGCTTCGAAGCTTGACAGTTTGGGTTCAATTCTGACTGGAAGCCGTAGTTCCTAGGCCCCTGGACTTTCTTCTTTGAGTTCCTTGGCTCTGGGAGAGTTGGGCAGGGGTTCTTCAGGGCCCTAGGCTTTTAAAGTTGTAGAAATAGCCTTTTCTTCTCACAGACAGCTGACCTCTTTGGCCTTTGATCCACCCCATCACTCCTCATTGGATCTGGGGGCTGACCATGCCATCCCTGTCCAGGGTCAGCCCATCTCTAGAAGCCTCCAAGATCTTCCACTGGATGTGGCCCCCTCTGCTTCTGATACCTCCCCTGGTTATCCCACAGAGAAGGTCCCTCAAAAGAAGACTTGCAAAAGGAGGCATATAGTCTCCTCCATGTAGTCTCTTACCAAGGACACAGACTTTGATGAGGGAGAGGGATCCCCAAGATCACCACCGGATGACATCTCCTTGTGGAGATTTTAGAGATTTTGCAGCAAAGAGGTTGTTGGTCAACCCAAAATCCCTCTTCTGAGGAGTCTGTTTTTGGAGGCTTTTGAGAAAGGACCGTCTACTTCTTGGGTAAACCCCCCCCCCATTAGACATTCTAATTGATTTAGTTGCTTGTTCGGCTTGGAAGGAGCCAGACTCTTATCAAGCCAACACTCAAACTTCCAGATTAAATTTTATCTCCCCCTGTGGACCACTTGTATTGGACTAAGGGCATTCCAGTGGATGCTATGGTTGTGGCAGCAGTTACCAAAAAGGAGCTAGCTGAGCAAAGCTACGCTGTCTATCTACAGAACAGGGAGTCCAGAGCGAACAGGGAGAGGTTTGGTAAGTTCATTTACACCTCAGCCACTTTCTCACTGAGAGAGCTTAATTACTTGGCACACTTCACTTGCCTACAGAGAGTCTTGGTCAATGAACTCTCTGATTCTTTGGTGGAGACCATGTCACCAGAGGATTTCCAGAAGGCATCTCCAAAACTGGCTGCTCTCTCTTCCCTCTCCAACTCGTCCATGAGGCTCATCTCCCATTCTGCAGAAGGCTCTTCATGGCTGCCAGCACAGGCATTGCTGTTCGTAGACATGTCTGGATGCGGCTTTGTGACTTTGCAAGAACCATTCGAGGCTGTCATTTGTCAATGCTCCCTTTGATAGTCCTTCTTTATTTGGACCAACTGTAAAGGACACCCTAACCTACAGCGAGAAAGAGGGAAAGGCCTTATCTGCCATGGGTATCAAGTTTTCTATTCCTCAGCGTTCCTTTTCCAGGAATTAGAGAGGAGGCAAGAAATCCTGGTTCCATAAGTCCCAAAGGTCTTTGCCTAATCAACGTGGGGAGTCCTCTTCCAGAGGCAGAGGAGGGGGCTTCAGTGGGAGACACCACCCCAGGGGCAGATGGGGCCTGCAAAACCATGAGTTCAGGGAACCTTTCTTTGACAAGCCCTATCAGCGCTCCTGAAGTGTTTCCCCGACAGCTCTGCCCTGGAGGCAGTCGTGGGTTGATTTTTTCTGCACTCGAGCTCCTGGACCCAAATAAACAATGCTATGGTGCAAACCATAATATCCAGAGGCTAATATATTCCCTATTCCCTTCTACCACCAAAAAGACAAGAGAAACTCTCCAAAGTTCCACCCAGTCAGAGAGCGTTGGCAGTACGACAAATTCAGAAATTACCGCAGAAAGAGTCTTCCAAGAGGTCCCAACCAAACAGAGAGGGTCCGGAACTTACTTCCACTTCTTTTTATTGCCAAAAAAGACCCGAGACCTATTTTGGATCTAAGCAAGCTGATCTTGTACATAAAGACGGTGACGTTCTAGATGGTTATGGTACAGTCCATCCTCCCATTACTGAGGAAGGACGATTAGATATGCTCTGTGGAATTACAGGAAGAGTACTTCTTCTTTCGGCTTTTCCCGGTTAGGGGTTGGCAGAGCTGATCACCTGTCAGCGCATGATTGGCAGTGGAGTTTTACGGTGTTGAGTTGCCAGCTTGGTGCCCAACCTTCCACAGAAGGCACACATGTACACATTCATGCCTAAGGCCAATTTTAGAGTGTCCAATCCACCTGCTTTGGGATGTGGAAGGAAACCGGAGCACCCGGAGGAAACTCACGTGACCACAGGGAGGACATGCAGACTCCGCACAGAAGGCACCCCAGCCGAGAATCGAACCGGAGAACCTCTTGCTGTGCGGCAGCAACTTACAGGAAGAGTACTAACACATCAAAATAGATAGATGCTCCAGGAGTCATCTGCATTTCAAGCTGGGAACTAGTCATTACCAGTTCAGAGCCCTGCTCTTTGGACTCACCACTCACCACTCACCACCACAGCCCCCAGGGTGTTTACCAAATGCACAGCTTCTAACTGCCCCATCCAACTGTCACCTTATTCAAGCCAGGCACTACCTTTTTCAAATATCTACTTCCCTGGGCATCACATCAAACCTGGTGAAGTCCCAGCCATTGATAACTCAGACTTTGGAGTTTATCTGGGGTCTGTTGAACATGTCAACCCAAATAGCTTCCTTGCTTCTGTATCGGTTAAAATCTTTCAGGGGTCAAGTACAAGCTATACTAATCCTTCTGTCACCCCCTGTGAAACTTATACTGCAAGCTCTTGGATCTGTGATGGCTGCCATAACACTGGTTCCTTTGGAAAGATTTTATATGCATGTTCTCCAGTGGACCTTGGCTGTTCAGTGGTCTATACTTCGCCATCCTGTATCTGCTCCTATCAAGTTGATAGGTTGTGATGATGAGTTTTGCAAATAGCTATCTGTTGGCAGGCCATTCATCCTTCCTTCCTTCCACAGCCACAGTGACCAAGGATGCTTTTCAGCTGGGGTGGGGGGGCATTTCAAGGGAAAGATTGTCCAAGGCACGTGGACTCAACTGGAGACCAGATTGCACATCAATGTCCTATAGTTGAGAGCATTCCTTCTCACAGTGCAAGCCTTTCAGGCCGTTCTTCCTTTAGGGACTATTGCAATTCACACAGACAATATGTCAGTAGTCTGGTATAACAACAAGCAAGGAGGAACCCGTTTATACCCCCTGTGCAGAAAGGCCGTGAAAGTTTGGGAATGGGCTATCTCTTCACACCGCTTTCTCTTTGCAACCCACATACCGGGGAAGTCCAGTGTACTGGCAGACAAGCTCAGCAGGTCCATTCTGACTCCTCACGAGTGGTCCCTCAGTCAATCAGTGGTGAAGCTGATTTTCAGCTGTTGGGGCTATCCTTGCTGTGACGTATTTGCCTCCCCTCTAAACAACAAGTGCAGCAGGTACTTCACTCTGATCCCCCCCTCTGGAGGAGTCCCAGAGGGATGCTGTAGTCCACGATTGGCCCTCCAGTCTCCTTTATGCTTATCCCCCTCTACCATGGATCCCAAAGTTTCTGCAGAAAGCTAAACAGTTGAAGAGCTCAGTGATCCTCAGAGCCCTTCATTGGCCTCATCAGATTTGGTTCCCCTTTATTTGGTCTCATCTGAAATATCCTCCATGGATACTGGAACCCAGTCCAGACCTCCTATCTCATCCATTGCTGGGTCAACACAAGGATGTAGCCTCCTTAAAAATTACTGCATGGTTTCTCCAGTTCCAATGATTATCAAGGGGTGCAGGCTTTCTTCCCTGGTTAGAGATATAGTATTAACCTCCCAGAAAGCTTCCACCAAAAAAGTATACAGAAGCAAATGGAAAAGATTTACCATTTGGACTTCCAAGGAGAACATTGATCCTTATTTAACCTCCATTTCAGCGATCCTTACTTTCCTTACTTCTCTGTTTAAAGAAGGCTCTAGTTTTGCTACAATAAAACTTCAGTTAGCAACCATATCCAATTTCCATACTTTGTTTTCTTCTGGTACTATTGCTTCTTCCAGGCTATGCAAGGCTTTCATGAAAGGAAGTTTTCTGCTCAGACCCCCAATTAAACATCCTGTCCTTCTGTGGGATCTCACGGTAATTCTCCAAGGACTCACTCAAAAGCCTTTTGAACCTGCCAGCAATTGTGACATTACATTTTTATCCTGGAAAACTATCTTTTTGGTAGCCATCACCTCAGCTACAAGGATTTCTGAAATAGAGACCCTCTCATCTAAGCCACCTTATATGATTTTTCATAAAGAAAAAATTTTCCCTCCATACTAATCCCTCTTTTATGCCAAAAGTGCCTATTGACGCAAACATTAACTAGACCATTCAGTTACCAGTCTTCTTTCCAAATTACTCAAATAAGGGTGAATATTTGTTACATTTGCTGGATGTGCATACATAGGCAACTATGTTTTTTATCTTCATAGGTCCAAACAGTTCAAAAAAATCTGACCGGCTGTTTGTTTCTTTCTCGCCTAATTTACATACTCCTCTGCACAGTTCCGGATATATTTACATACCCCTCTGCACAGTTCCGGATATATTTACATACCCCTCTGCACAGTTCCGGATATATTTACATACCCCTCTGCACGATACTTGCTACATTTACATACCCCTCTGTACAGTGCCTGATACAGTTACATACCTCTGTACACAATGCCTGATGCAGTTACATACCTGTGTACACAATGCCTGTTACTTTTACATACCCCTCTACACACACTGCCTGATGCATTTACATACTCCTCTACACAATGCCTGATACATTTACATATCCCACACACTTTGCATTTACTTTGCTTTGGTTCCTTTGTGAAACTTGATTTTGTTGAAAAGGGGCTTATTATCGAATTCAGTCTAGTCAATTAAAAAGGGAAGAAAACACATCTAGTTTTCCTCAATTTCCATCATGTTTGAGTGTGGTTGCTTTAATGGTTGAATTTAAGGTGTATGTGCTGCCTTCCAAGAGCTGCAGAGCTGTATAAGGTCATGTTCCTTCCTCATAATGTACAAATGTCTACCTATCTCAAACATTTTGAGTCACTCTTTGCTTTTCCAAAATACCTTGTGTCATTTAAGAAGCAAGGTATTTCACAGTAATATAAATAATTTCCAGCCAATAAACTAGAAATATTTCAAAGGCTGTGAAATAGCAGAGGATAGAACCCATTTTGTAATCCTTAACAGATATCCATAATTCTGTAACAAATTCCATTGCGATGTTTAACAGCAGAAGAATGTGATGTGTTACCTTAGCATGTGAAATATTTTTAACTTCTGGTGTATACTTAGAGACTTCATTTTAAGAGATACATGCGTCTTCTAAAACATTGGGAGTATTATAGTTAAAAAGATGTCATGGCAAGCTTATGAAGGAAGGCTAATGCACATGCTGTAAATGGTCAGGGAACAAAAGGAAAGTGTGACATGGTAATATGACACTGCATAAAATAGGACACATGAATAATACAAGCAGAAGGTGGTGGTCAGCTAGAAATACTGAATGAGTGCTTCACTTCAGTGGTTTTGAAGAAACAAAAGTGTTGGATTGCATCAGGGCATTATAGAATAAGCCAAGACTGGGGCATATGGCTGATGGGGGTAAGTGACAAGAACAGCACACTAAATAGCCGTACGGCTAGAAAAAATAGTCTGTTAAAGTTTGGTTACAATTCTTTAAGTTAGATTTCACCACTAAAAAGGGATAAAGAGCAGCAAGTTCTACTTTTGTTAAATAAGTTGAGCAGCCATTGTTATGTTAAAATGTGTTACTTTATAGCACTTTAAGTTAGTCCTGTTGTAGCATAAGCTGTACCATTATGGCTGTACAGAGTCCTATTTATATGCTACGGTGCAGAGATTGTCTCCGCTTGTCTTCATTCATGCTACAGCAGTTCTTTAGGTAAACAATGCATTATATTTTCTCTTGTATTTGCAGGATATAAGATTCCTCAAAAGAAACTGTTACTGCTGCTGAAAACTGATGAGGAAAGCCCAGGAGATGTGAAAGTCAGAAATATTCCAGAAGAGAATGATCATTCTGAAGATAACCCCAGCAGTAAGTAGCAGTAAATCAGTGCCTTTTGTCATTTTAATTCTGCTTACATGTATATAACCTTAGAGGAACTTGGAAAAAAAGAGTAGAGCTTGTGTAGCAGTTGGAGATGAATGATAATGTAAGTACAATTTAATACAACACTTCAATAGTTGGTGGTGCCAGCAAGGAGCTGTGAACTAAAAGGAGGTCGGTGCTATGAAGACAGTAACCCTTGGACCTGTTGTTGGACCCCCTAGACAAGGATCAGCAAGGAGAGTTGTTAGGTTAGCGAGGAGGCCCCAGGTATGAATGATATGCCAGGAAGGTAAGAGCTGTATGGGATGAGTTTGGGGAGACCATGGAGAAAAAGCTTTAAACTGTCTTAAAGAAGTTCCAGTAAACTCTATAGTGGCTTGGGAGGAGGGAAGTGGAATAGTGTCCACACTGTTCTCACCAAGAGTGGTGAAGTGCTCCCTTTAGCTGGGGACATTTTTGAGGGACTGAGAAACTCCAGCTCCAACAGACATACCCTTTCTGAGAAAGCAGCACCAGAAGCAGATGTTTGATTTGAATCCATTTCAGTACATTAGGATACTGAGGTGATTAAACAGTTCTGCTGTGGCAAGGCTGTAGGAGTGAATAAGCTCCATCTGGAAATGTTGAAGGCACTGGACATTGTTGTGGTATCATAACTAACAAGCCTTTTCAGTGTTGTGTAGAAGGCTGGGACAGTACTCTGGCAAACTGAGGTGGTGGTTCCCACCTTCAGAAAGTGGGAGCAGGAGGATGTGTTCCAGTTTTAGAGGGATCACACTTCTCATTGTCCCTGGGAAGTGTATCCCAGGTTATTGGAAGAGAGACTGTTCAGTAGGTAAGCCTCTGAGCCAGAGGGAGCAGTATGGATTACATCCTGACCATGGAACACTAGATCAACTGTTTGTCTGTGCATTGATTGGAAGAGCCATGGAATTTTGCCAGTACTATCTGCATGTGTTTTATGAATGGAAGAAGGCATATAACCGTGTACCCTTGAATGCTGTGTTGGAAGGAGTTACAACAGGACAGGGTTGTAGGACTGCTACTGTATGCCATCTTGTCTCTGTTATTGAGGAGTTGTGTCCACATTCTTGACATTAAATGAATTACATTCAGGTTGGGCACAGTGTGTATCTTTCTGCTGCCCTGCTTGGGGCTTTCATGATCAGGATGTCAAGACACAGCCAGACCTGGATAGTATTGCCCTCTTAGACATTGTGACAAAATCAATGAGAGTCAGTTTTTACACTGCTGAGTGGCTAGCACTGACAAGGCATGCAGTCTGAGATTCATGCTCTCCTTTCTAAACGATACTGCACCCCACAGTCAATATCCAGCGTGGTTGGCCTATACCACTCTTCTCACAATAGGCAACATCTGCAATCTGTGCTGCTGCCCACAGTTCCATTCCTGGGTGAGTGTGAGATGGAAACACCTATCATGTTTTGGGAGGTGGGAGAAACCCCATAAAGACACACAGGTGCAAACTTCTAAAAGTTGGGTGCTCCTTTTCAGTTAACGGTAATAAATACACCATTAAACACAAGATTACCTGTAATACTAAATCCGTGGTGTATCTTGCGCTTTGTAACTGTTGCCCTGCATTTTATGTTGGTAAGACGGACCGTAGACTACGGGACCGTATTTACCAACATAATTATAAAAATAAAAAGGGTGATAATGCCCTTTCTAAACATATTTTAAACCACACTGGGCACAGTTTTTGCTTCATGGGAATAGATTGTGTAAATGTGGGCATCAGCAACCACTTCTACTTGAAATTAGAGAGTTGGAATGGCAACTATTGTTGGATGCCTTTTCTTTTCCAGGGTTGAATGAGGCATGCAATATCCTGGCAGTATTGAAATATAAAAGTTATTTAAGGTAGTGTTTTTCACGACTTTTTGTCATATGCCCCTTTTTCTTTTTAAATTAGAGGTTAAGAAAAAGAAATTTGCTGCTATGCAGCAAAAAATGTGCATAAAAAACACAGTTAGGGTTTATAATGTTTTATATGCATTATTCTTTTATAAATTTATGGTGAGGTCATGTTACTCTGTATATTATTGACAGTTGGTCAGTTTCTTATATAATGTTTTTTATATAATGTTCTTTTTTATAACGTTCCTTATATAATTTTTAATATATAATTTTACTATGATAGGGTGAATGTTTAGCATATTTTATGTGATTCATTGTTGATGATGTGGAATACAGGAAAGTGTATTTGATTTATAGTAAAAATCGGAATGAAGATTCCAAAGGAAATGACATCATTTCCTTTTTACAGGTTTAAATTGATTGCCACTGGCGTTTTTTGTTGTCCGATGAAGCTTCTGTTGTTACTGAGGCAAAAACGTTTTACAATAAAGTGCGTTTACACAGATACAACGTGGAAGTATTTTTTCTAATAGTCTATTGGCATTTACTGTGGATATACTTCCTTGAAGTTCTGTGAAGTCCTGGTGCCGTATGCTTATTGTTGGTTACCTAGTTTGTCTTCATCTCGTTTTACTACCATAAAGACACACAGATAACATGCAAAACTATACTGGCACTGGTCAGAGATCAAGATCAAACTTTTTTGCTATGCTTAGGCTTACTCCTGTCCCCTTCCCTACCCTCCTAAATGAAGCAGTAAATGAACACAATTTTCCTTAACAGCCTGGCTTCACTGAAATTAAAAAGACTGAAAACAAATCATTCAGTTTCACTGACAAAACAGTAAGTTATTGTGCAAGGTAGAAGCAAAGCATGGAATCAATGGCAAAAGTACAAAGCATATTAACAATACCAGCAGTGTAGTGACTTGTATAAATCAGTTAAAAACAAGTAAAAGCTGACAAGAAAACAGTAACAAATCCAATCCCAAAATATTCTGACCCTCAGTAAAAAAAAAAAAAAACATCCCAGACAAAAAATAACCTAAACCCATTACCCACCAATACCCTATCACACAGTTTAACAACTTCTCTCTACATGGCATAAACTTCCCTCAGTAAAAATTTCCCACTAACATCTCCAATAAAGGGATTGCAGTTCTGATGGTTAAGGTGTTTACCTTATAGAAAAGAGGTACAGAGTTTTGATTTTTACCACAGGAAATTGGCTAGATTTAAAATGATCCACAACTGCAGCTCGCCTAGTCCTTACCTATGAAGCTATGAACCATAACCACCAACCATTAAGCAACACATCCATCCTTAACTTAAAACTTGTGCCATAAAACTCCTAAAGAAATTGAAAATATGTTCTACCACTGCTGACAACATCCCAAGTGAATATCTCAAAATAGCAGAGGAAAGTGTTGTCTACTCAATTTTATTTCTAATCAACAAGTCCATCCAAGAATCCTACATCCCCTCTTTATAGAAAAGATCCTACAACATCCTCTTACACAAAGCGAGTGATAGAAATCTCTAACTTTATACCCATAGCAATCTTATCTTCCATATCTAAATTACTGGAAAAAATGTATTCTTAAATGGTTTCTAAAGTGCATTATAGAAGAAACACTTCTAACATCCACCTGGCATGGTTTACATTCCAACATAGCACTAATACCACTCATGTAGTATTCAAAGAAACTGTTACTAAAGCTACAGATAACAGCAAACGAGTATTCTCCTTATTCTTAGATATTTCAAAGCCTTCTACATGGTCTGTCATAACACTCTGAGTTGTCAAATGTCAGCCTACCTTGAACTGGTTCAGAAGTTACCTGTCTTTTTGGAGTCACTCAGTCAGATGGCAGTCCAACCTGTCACAGTTCCTCCCCATCACCAAAGGAGTACCACGGGGGCTCTATCCTTGATGCCTGCATTTCAATATTCCTACTAATACACCACACACACACACACACACACACACACACACACACACACACACACACACACACACACACACACACACTTACAAGCCTCATTATTCCAGTATGTGGACGTCTCAACACTTATTTGCTCATCTGATTACTTAACATATTCCTAGCACATAACCCAAGAAGCTTTTACTTAAAAAAGAAAATTAGCCCAACAATTTCAACTTAAGTTAAATCCAGACAAAACTGAAGTACTTTCCCACATCCTTCTCACATGAAAAAAATAATTTCAAAATTTACCCCCTTAAAAATGCAACCATCAAAGTTACCACCAATAGAAAACTGTTAGGTATGATAATAGCAATGAGCTTAATCTTGACATGCACACAGGACCGGCCTTAGCTGAAATGGCATCCTAGGCGAAGTAGTGGCACGGTGCCCCTTAAGCCCCACCCACACCATAATCATGAAACACCCCTATTTGAGCCACACCCACAGGGTCACTCCCCAAGAAAGCCACTCCAGTCATTTCCTTAAATTATTTAAATGCGTAGGAAGAAAGTGATAACCTGTAATGTAGTTAAACTGCAACTACCTTTGCATAAGTATTTTCTACTTTAAATACCAGAGCCAGATTATGGTCAAATAGGGCCCTAGGCAGGGTAATAGACCCCCCCCCTCAGCAGCAGCCCCCTCCTCAGCCATTCCAGTGTTCCATTATTTGGTTATTTCTCGTCAGTTACCATACATACCGTTCTCTTATTTGCTTCTACAGTGATTACAGATATTGAAATAAAATAGCACAAACACAGATAGACAAACAATACAGTCTCACAATGGAAATAGACTTAAAACGAGCAGTAAACTTCTATGCCCTTGAAACTCAACATTTATTGAAATGGCAAAAGTCATTAACTGAAACGGCATGAAAACTCACATTCATAGAAAATGCATCTGGCAGTGGATAATTAAGTCTACCTGTGGGCTGTTTTCAAAACAGACTCCTTGCACACATTTTTAGGGCCATGCATACATGTATTTGCTCTTTGATTCACCTTCCTGATTTTATTGAATTATATTCCTTGTGTAATACAGTACCAGTTTAAATTTATAGTTTTAAATATTCTTTTAATAAGCAATGAAACAAAATTTATGAACCAATACCTACCCATTTTAGAAAATTTCAACCATAAAAGGCCATTCAAGACTTCCGTCATTACAATCCACCAATATTACTCAATATGCACAATCTCTGCAGAAATAAAATCATCTGAATTCCACATTAAAGAAATCAGTAACTAATGAAGAGATTGCTACTGTCAAAACAACTTCACATATCAATGTTTTATCTACAAATTGAGTGCCTGCTGCCTGTATTACATTAAAAACGTTAAGTTGGTAATATTGCAATAGGAAATGACTAACAAGTTCATAGTGACTAGGCATCTCATACAAAGGACATACTCAGGAGCATAGAACCTCTATCCCCCCTTATAATGCACCAAATAATCAACAATCATATGGGCACTGCAACATCAACACTCCATCTACATGGTGTGGGAGTAGACTCCACAGCCTTCTGCACCAAAGACAATTATGCTACTAACACTGCTTTCAGATTCTACAACAGTGTGCCATTTGATAAACCAAAAACGGCTAGTTGTACATTGACAACATTTACACTTGTTACAGTGAGTTTTAAAGTTGTAGTTTTGAACATTTTTTCCATTAAGCAGTAGAACAAAATGTATGACCCAATAATGACAAAACTGCTCATTTCAGAACATTTTAACCATAAAAGGACCCTCAAACATCTATCATTACAACCCACCAGTATCAGTCAATAAGCACAATCTCTGCAGAAGTAAAATTCATCCTAATAATTCTCTATGAGATTTGTAACTAATGAAGAGGCTGTTACTGGCAAACAACTTTACATTTCAGTGTGTCATCTACAATGTCAGTGCTTACTGCCCTTGAAGAATGAATTGCCTACGTTACATTAAAGAAAAAAATGTTACGCTGGTAATATTGCAATAGAAAATGACAGAGAAACCAACAAACTCATAGTTTCTAGGCATCTTAAACAAAGGAAGGCACACTAAGGAGTGCAGAACCCCTATCTCCCCTTAAAATGCAACAAATAATCGGTAACTGGGGCATTACATACCATGCCTCCATACCGCTCAACCTCTTAGCACAAGAAATCTGAGCAAAGCCTAAAACAATGATGGGGGGGGGCAAAGGCCTCCAAACAAAAACAGATTATAAATATTGCTCTTATAGACTTAGAAAGTTGCTAGAATACCAGCATTTACCGAAGGAAATGAATACTGAAACTCAAATTGTATGACATTTAGTTATTTAAATCCTCAGTGATTTGCCAGAAAACCACAAATGTTATGAGGAATAGGCCAAAAATATCAGGCAAAAGTCTGGACAGTTGAGAGGTAGGCATACCTCTCAACCTGTTTGTGCAAGAAATGTGGACATGATTTGGGTGCAATAGCCGTAAAAATAGGGATAGATTTGAAATAGTACACTTTAACTTAAAGTTGCTAGAACAACAGCATTTGTGTTAACATGCATTTACAAAGGATATGAAGTCTGAAAGTTTATATATATATATATATATATATATATATATATATCATTATTTAGGTGACTTTAGTTCTGTGATTTACCACAGAACTACAAATTAGTATGATAACAACAGAAACGTTCCAGAGTGAATGCAAAAGAGAAACTAGACTGATAGTAAGAAACACTGAAAACATCTAGATATGGGAGGCCCATTAAGACAAACAGATGGACAAGCTCAAATACTTGTTCTACAGTTTCAGTCCACTCTGACCACAAGTAATGGAGAATGCAAATGGCCTAAACTACTGTGGCACACATCAAAAACAATATTGTTGATAGGAGTAAGCCCTCCTGTACCCTCACACTCTTACTTATATATGCTAAGCCTTTAGTTGTGTAACATTAGAAAAATAAGAAAATCCCTAATGCAATGCATAACAGTCTTGCACAAACAGCAACACAGCAGTAAGCACATTGCAGAACAAAACGCTCTGAAGAATTGCAAGATCAGGGAAATGTGATCATAAACTTAAACCCATAAACCCCATGGTAAATGATAGGCAAGACACATTTTATTATTTATTTACCAGGAAAGTCCAATTTGGAATGAAGTCAATTTTCAGCAGAGGGAAACACTCTAGATGCATAACATGGGAGGAAACCAGAGCACCCAGAGAAAACCCACACAAACAAAGGGAGTACATGCAGACTCCACACAGAAGGCACTCCAACTGAGAATCAAACTAAAGTTCCTCTTTCTGTGAGGTGACAACGCCACTACTGCATGCATCCTAAATACTGGAGAGTTCACAGACAGGGAATGAATGCCTAGAAGGCAGTCATAGAAAATAAATCATGGAGGCTGGTCATGCATCCAAGTTTTCTTTATAGGGCATCCTGACAGATATGACAAATGTTTTAAAAGTCATCATCTGACTGAAATAAATTGTTTAATTTTTTTGTATTAAATAACTGCATAACTTAAATGGCTATAGTTCAGTCTTTTTTACAAGCAATATGAATACAAAAAAAAAAAAGCATCTAGAAGTGAAATGGACATACTCAGTTTCAGTTTTTCAAATGATTTTTTTCCCCAGCTCTTTGCTGACTTTCTTTACATTTTGTTCTTGGGATCAGTATATTTAATGCCATTCTGTTGTAGCTCGGAGCAGATCTGAGCATTGCCATTTAGATTCTTGATATAGCTATAGAATGCCTTGTGGTTGTCTTGGGAATCTTTGGCAATTTTATTTTCGTAACTAGTTTTGGAGGATTTTATGAGGGATCTCAACTTCTTACTGAGGCTGGTAAGGGAGATTTTTTGCATCCTGGAATTTTCCTCTTTTCTGCAACAGTTTCTTTCTTCTGTTGTATAGTTTTGCTTATGACAGGGGACCACCAGATTGGCTTCCTTTTTTTGGAGGAGAGCATCTTGGCTCTATTTGGGATGGCATGATTCATGCACGAGTGGATGTGCTCGTACAGTGCCTTAGTGTAGATCTCAGCAGTCGAACTTTCAATTTCCATCTGCATGGGTGTCATGAAGTTTGTCACTTCTGACTTGAGTAGCATAAAGTTGGCCTTGTATAAGTTTTTTACGGATGTTTCCTTACTGGGGGGGTGGGGGTGGGATGTAGATGTCAAAGCTGATTAGCTTATGGTCAGACCTAACCAATGAGGGGGTGACCAGTGGTGTGGAGCATAGATTTCCCATGTTAGTAATGACCAGGTCCAGGATATTGGAGCCCCTGGTGGGACTATGGATTAGTTGATCCAGGGCGTTGGAATTTATGAATTCCAAGAACCGTTGGGCAAAGGTGTTGGTACACAAGTAGTTTTCCCAGTTAATGGCAGGGTAGTTGAAATCACCAAGTATTAGGGTGTTTTGTTGTATCTTAATATTTTCCAGTATGTATACAAAGGTGTAATGAGAATCTTGGGGAATGGTGGGGGATCTGTAGCAAGCTACAGTTTGGATTGCAGTTTTACCTAGTGTTGGTTGCACCTGGAGAATTTTGGATGCATTGTGTTGGGCAACTAGCCTGGAGGTGTGAATATCCTTGGTGAATATGGACACTCCTCCACCTTTAGTGTTTTGGTCCTGGTATGGTGGCTGAAAAGTGTGGTAAGAGTTGTAGCCTGGTATTGCAGGGGTGCTCTCTGGTCCCTTGAACCAGGTCTCAGTTACTGCACAGATATCGATGTTGTCCATTTTTAGGAGTGCCTCGAGAGAGTGCATTTTGAGGTTTAGACTTCTAGCATTGAGTAGCATTACCTTCAGATTTTGCATACTTGTACATGTTACGGTGGTGGTTTTGTCCTTTGAGCCTTGTCTAAAAAAGGCACTGTAGGGGTGACAAGAGCCTTAGCCAGTAACCTGAATCCCAGGGGCGACAGGTACAGACCATCTCTGGCAAAGCATCGTGGTTTGTCGATCATGTCATCCCAGGCAGACAGATACTGGATCCCCTTTGAATGACACCATTGTTGTGGAATACATTAAAACTTTTTCTGCTGTAAGTCGGTATTTCCTCATAAAACCTGTAGTTCGTACTACTATTTTATGTCCTACAGTGCCCAAGATAATTGCTGTGTGCAACATCAGTGTAGATCAGGGTACATATTTAATAAACTGGGACCATCATGAGTCAGACTCTGACTGTTAATATCTGATGCAGTGCTAAAAGCTGTTTATTCTCCTCAAATTTTTTTCAATTCTTATTAGCAGTTGTTACTTGAATTCAGCTTCATGTATACCTTATTATTAAGTGCACATTTTGAAAAAAAGTCACAAAATAATGTTGTTTGCATAAACAAAGATGCTATGACAACAAATTGTCTACTATGGCCACTTACTCTGCACTAATCTGTATCTGTATTGATGAAGGATTATCTGCTCTAATCATTACTGACTACTATTTTGATACTCTTATACCATTGTCACATGCATGTTTTACTTTATTTGCTCTAGTAACCTCCCTACAAGCCAAGGCAGCAACTTTCAGATTAGACCAGCTGCTTAATGACCATGTGTAGACCATCAACCTTGCTTTAAAAGTTTCAGTTCCACAGCAAAATGCCAACTGGGGCAGTGAGGATTGTCAAGGAGGTTACCAGTCTGTAAAGACTGAATTTTGTAAGCATTATGCAGCTGTCTGTTTTGCTTTAGGAAGCACCACTCTTGCACAGCCTGTAGTGAGGTTAACGTTTGTGCTATATTCTGTAGACATATCGCTATTCTTTATGCAGTTCATTTTACACCCTCTTAACTTTTTATCTTCCATTAAAAATATCTGTGCCAAAGCTAAGCACAATTACATAGGCTGGGTCCCATGAGTCATGATGGAATATCTGTTGCTTCTTCTAGTGTCACTAGAACTATTATAACAGATAGGACAACTATCCAGACTTACAAATCCATGACAGAACCTTCTGATCATCTTAATCTCTGGTACTACTTTGTGTGGAAAAGCTGTCAACAGAAAGGGTTAAATGGTCAAAAAGGAACTGCATATTAAAAGGAAATGTAAACACATTACAAAATGTATCTTGTTATACAGTTATACACCTTACATACATAGAACGTGTTTACATCCACGTTGGCGTGCGTGGATGTGACACATGCATGTTCCTCCTTAAAGGAGAAGACTCCACTACCGACTCCACTACCGTGGAGTGAAGTTTTTTTTTTTTGTTAATTCTTAAAGTCCTGGACAACCTGCAGGTATAAAAGTGGGAGGGTCGCTCGCGTCCCCCTCCTCTCCCTATGATTCCGGTGCCCTCTGGTTTATTTATTTAAATTAATTTACTTTCTTATTATGCGTTCGCATAATAAGAACAGTAAATTAATTAAAATAAATAAATAAATGAACACAAATTGTGCCCTTTACGAGGACGTCCATTACAGCACCCTAGGTGGTCGCCTAGTTTGCCTATGCCTAAGGCCGGCCGTGCCTGCACATCCAACCCTGCATTGTAGAAAACACGTCGAAAAACATGGTATGTTAGATAGAACCAAAATTTACCTACTGAATCAACTAAAATTATACTAGCTACTCCCCAACTTCTCCCCTCCCTTCTCTATGGTAGTCCCATTCTAGCAAATCTCCAGGCATTACAAAAATTAAAGCTTGAACAATGCTATAACAAGGTAGCCAGATTCACAGAAAATACCCCTTTCGGTGCTACTACTGTAGCACTCACGTTCCTAAAATGGCTAAAATTATCATACCAACTAATCTGCAACCAACTGATCACTGCCTTCAAAAACATCCATAACACCATTAGCTGTCCAGATTTAAGCAGTCTCCTCCCTAACTATATCCCTAACCGATCATTGTGATCAAAAGAACATAACCTTTTATTGATCTACAGACCTCACAAATCCATAGGAAAAACTTGTATGCATACCACATTGCTAAATCTTTGAACTCTGTACCAACATCCCTTAGGAATGCTCAAAACTTCTACTCTTTCAAAACCTCCCTGAACGACCACTATGGCTATACTCCTGCTCCACACAAGGTTCATTTAATTATAACTTCCCTCTATTATGCCAAGTAACCTCTCATCCCCCACCTTTTCTCCCACCCCCTACTAAGCACCTCACCTTCCTCCTTATCTCATCTTATCTACAAAAACATTTTTCTAGTATTTACTGCCAGAGTCTAGATTTAGATTTTGCCTAAAATTATACTAAGTATTGTTCATTTGTGATGTTGTCTTAAAGCACTGTATGCATATGTTTGTGTGTATTACATGTCTTACATTTTGGAGCTTTTCTTTCAGGGGCCTCTGCTGAAAATGGTTAACTGATGCATTCAGACTTTGCTGGTAAACAAATGTCACTAAAATGAAATTTACCTTGTGCATGGCAGACGGAGATCTTAACCATTATGCCGAATGTGTCACATGTGGAACAGACAGGAAAAGGGCAAGTGGAAATGATAGCACCCAGCAAACAGATGGATGGATTGTGAGAGAGAAAACTTGAGCAGCCGGGCATGACTATCAAAGAAGGTGGGAGAGTGGCATTGAAACGAAAAAGATGGTGACAGTTGATGCAACACCCCAACCCCATTTAGAAAATGGGGGAAAGTTGATGATGATGGTGTCCTTTTAGCCTCAAATGACTGTGATCTCTACAAATCACTGCTGACTGTGAGGTGTCTGGGATGAAAATCAGCACATCCAAATGAGAAGTTGTAGTTCTCTTCCAAAAAGTAGTGTATTCTTGTCTTTAGGAGGCAGGGAACAGATGCCTTAGTTGGAAGAGTTTAATCACCCCATTGTTTTGTTCATGAGGGAAGGTAGAAAGAATCAGGAACTTGACCAGCCATATGGGTAAAATCACAGCAATGCTTGCAGGCATTGTACCAAATTGTTGTGGAGATGCAAGTACTGATTTTTGTGATTAAACTTTCAGTTTGCCATTCATTGTCCCCAACCTTTGTTATGGCTATGAACTTTGGGTACTGACTAAAGGATTGAGGCCATGAACACAGCAGCAGAAATGACGCTCCTTCACAGAATAGATGACAGAGTGAGAAGCTTGGCAATCCAAGATTATCTAAAGGTATGGTCACTGTTGCTGTATGTTAGGAGTTGTTTGAGATGGTTTAGGTACCTTATGAGGATGCTGCCGGGCCACTTCCCACAGGTGGTGTATTTGGTGCAATCCCTTGGCATGAGACTCTGGGCCAGACTTACTTTTCCTCATGTTTGGGAACACCTGGAGGTCCGACAAGATAAGTAGGAGAATGTTGCTGAGGGTAGAGAAATCTGATGTAACCTGCCGAGCTGGCTACCACCTTGATTGTCACCAGGGCAACTGGGTTAAAAAATGATGATGATAAAAAATGCTGCCAACACCTGCGTATGTGATATTTTATTCAGTGTATTGGTAGTGTTCTTATTTTTACAAGTTATTGGTTTTATTTCATATTGTAATGCTCAGACATTTGAGTTTTGATTTAAAGATAATGATGATAGTGTTAAGTACAAGCAGTTCATAACACAGTGTCACAGGATCATAATATGATAGAAATCATTATACATTTAACCTATTTTTCATGTTTATTAAGAAAGTCTGTCAAGATATCAGAATTTGGACCCTTTGAACACTTATAATGAGGGATATGTCAGAATTTGCTACTGCAGATAAGATCACTAACTCAACAGAACATGCGTTTTTTGTTGTACTACAAGCAGGAAGATATGTGACCTGCCAGTTAGTTAATTGTTGCATGTTTCAGGCTGGATTATACCCGAGACAGTTGTTTTAAGACTGGGTCTTTGCTTGAAGAATAAAGGCCTGACCTTCCCCACACCCCAAGTGTAGTTTTGCTGACTTTGTGATGATTAATTGGGTGACTGTCTTTCTCCTACTACATAGAACTTTATTCATTCCACGTCATTCATTTTCAAGGGTGCCTTCGTTGAAGGTTGGGCGTCGAGCTGGCATCTCCGCACCCGTAAAAAAATCTACTGTGAATCATTAGCGAACCGGAGTTCCGCTGTGGCAACCCCCTAACCAGAAAAGCCGAAAGAAAAACAACAACAACTTAATTCCCAGATTTTAATTATATGTTTTAGTTCTTTATTTATTGCCAACTGATAACTGGGAAAGTCCAACTGGATAGGTTCCCATTTTCAGCAGAGGCCTGAGGAGAATAGCTCCAAACTATTACAAAAACACTTTAAGAACAATAGTTGTTCCAGTCTTCAAAACATAATACAAAAACATTTACAGTTTAAATAATCATACCAAATTAGAGATAATGTGAAAACATTGGTTAAGAATAGATGTAATTTATATGACAATGGTTTAATATTTAGAGAAATTTTAGCCAGTGTATAGAGAAATTGAAGGCAAGTCAGTGTAATTAGAGCAGGAATTGCAATTTGAAGTGAAAGAAAAAACAGGGACGTATATGTTCTTATATTATTAGAGAAGCAAATTAAACTGTATAACTAGGATTACAGAACTATTTGTAACTTAAATATTGCAGTTACCATTGCAAAGGCCAACAATTTTACCTCATGAAAAGTACAGTCTGTAAAGTATTAATGCATTAGTATTTATTTCTGTTTTTGGTTCAGCTCATAAATGCATGAACAGACAGATCTCTTCTTTGCAAGGTGTGCAAAGGTTCAGGAAATAAAGAATACGTTTATTTCATAATGGTGCTAATAAAGGAGATGTTAGTCTATATCAGGAAATTGGGAAGGTACCAATTTGAGAAGGACTGCATTTGAGCAGTACTGCAAAGTTTATCAGATTAATTTTTGCTGAGTGTGTTGATACAGTAATAGTTTTGGTGTTGTACTTAAGAAAACATAACAAGGCAGGCATTTGTAATCAGTTGTGTAACATCCTTTTATATATAGTGCCTAAGAGCATGCAGTGAGCTTGTAGTGTAGATAAACATGGTACCAGGTGAGAAACTCTCCTGGCAACGTATACCGTGTTCATACCATAATGAGTCAGGGGAGGACATGGACGTGTGTGTGGGTGTGTCTGTTGTAAATTACAGCCAGTTTTCAGCAGTGGCAATGTTCAGGGACAGTAGTTACAGTGTAATACAAGTCCTGATGGACTGCCACATCTCACTGCTGTTATGTTCAGGTGCTGCAGTACAACAGAAGCATTCTGTATGACATATTATTATCATACTGCACTTAACTCTCTGCCTTCCGTATGGGGAATCCTCTATTAAGTTTTGCTGCTAGACTTGAGAAAGGTACTGGATGCATATGGTAATAAGCATCTTGTTTGAATCTATGGACTGTAATTTTGCACTGGAGTACACACACAGACATGTCCTCCAGTGCTATAGCCAGTGACATCTACTAGCTATTGTTATTGTGCAATTCTGTCTAGTGCAGTAGCATTTGTTACTGCACTGTAGTTAGTAACTTCAGCTGGATGATGTGACTATATTGCTGTGTGTTACTGCCCCCTGCTGGTAATTTAAACTAAATACTGTGATGTTACACTGCCATGTGTTCCTATAACCAGTAACTTCAGCTTGATAGTATGTGACGGTTTATTTATTGCCCTGACTTGCTGTTGCCTGTAACTTTAGCGAAGTACTGTGACTACACATTGATGTGTGTTACTACTCTGTAGCTAGTAACTTCATCTAGATACTGTAGCCATGCATGCAGTGTGATTCTTCACTTAATTTCAGCTGAATACCGTCTGCAGTGTTACCTATTGCTTAACTGTAGTGGGGCACGGCAAGTAACGCTCTCTGCAGCACCGCTGTGTCACCATTTGCTGCTGCTCATCACTATAAAGTGTTGCTGAATCCAACAACTACACATTACCATATACAATTTCCTGGTGCTCTGACTATTCTCTATACTGAGATTCTGAATTTCATCTTATAGCCCTCATTAGGCATAGTAGTTACTCATCAAGATATGGGCCTGCCTTTTTCTAAAAATTTTACACTGTAATGAAGCAAGACAAACATACTGTTGTTTGGTTTACTATTAAAATGTTGAAAGTCACAACAATTTTTACTCTCATGGTTGAATCACTGTGTCGAATTTGTACATGTTGATTGTTCAGAATGTCGGAACTCACCACCACGAAAGTCGACATTCACCTATGAGAAGGTGATGTCCGACCCTCAGGCTATTGTGGTGAAGGTACTATGGGAAACATTTACATTTTTTTATGTTTATGCAGTGGGACAAACCCCCCTGCGCCCCCTGCAAATTATATATACGAACTCCGAGATTGTACTACAGTGAGGAAAAGGGTAAATTTCCCTATCTGCGCTGTACAGCAATCTCCATTCACAATGCTGAACTCAATAGCAAATCAAGCTTTACTTTCGCTATTATGAGTTTGTAATATTTCATTTCGGCATTGTGAAAGTTTTAAAAAGGTGCATTTGAACACACAGCGTTCAAAGAAGTGCCTTTCAACATTTTGTTAGTTAAACCTGTTATTCATAGCGAAAGTTAAATTCAGGTCAGAATGGTCTTCAAAAATTAGAAAACTGGAACATTTGCACAAGAGTCAGTATACCAACTGGATATTTTCCAGGTGACAAATAGAAAAACTAACAATAACATAAAATTATGTCTTTTGCTAACTAGACAAAAATGATACATGTATTTTTGTGTAAAACCGATAATTTATTTTTAAATAATATGGTATAGAAAACAACATTTAAAATGATTTCTTATTAGGAGTCAAGCTCCACATGTTTCATTTCCTTGAAATCAGGAACACACACTGTAAGTATGTTGTACAGATGATTGCACTGATGACGTTCTGAAAACTGCTTGTGAATATGTCAAACCTGTTTGAAGATGCAGGCATTCCTATACAGGAAGCAGAAGTAGGCAAAAGCCGTAGTTTTTAGATAGCCTTTCTAAAAATGCTCAAAACTGAAGGGGTCACTACAGCAAGAGAAGATGAGTTAGTAATAGAAGTAGTCCATTTATAAGAATAATCCTTTATTTTTTTTCCCTGCCATGAACACCGTCTGCATTACAATCTGTTAACTCAACACTGCCCTCTGTTTTAATGTCTTCAGAACTTTTGGGTTTTCAATACCATGATTGGAATGGACCCCATTCCTATGTCGAAGTATGATTAACGTTAATGAAAATAGTACTGTTTCAATCTTTGATGTGAGCCAAAAGTGCTCTTCGCACCCGCACTGTGCCCAGTAATGACTCCTTCTGCAGTACGTATGGGTTATATGTACGAGTAACATATCTGAATAAGACTGTAAATTATTTTTATGAAACCCATTACTCCTTCTACTATATTGGAACTGTCTGGGTATCCTTCTTCTACATTGCCCTAGTTTTTGACTGCATATCCTGGTATTTGTGACACTGTGTCTCTCTGTACGTAATACATTGTAAAAACTAGGTGTAGCAATTTCAATGATCAATGCTACTTTTGTTTTCTTTTCATGGACTACTATATCTGACTTTCTTGTATTTGTTTTTTGAATTGTTGGTAATGGGTAATCCCATGTGATGTAAACTTCATCATTCTCTATAATGCTGTGTGGCTCATGTTTCCAATGCTTCTCACCTACTTCGGTATTGTAATGTTTGTATAATCCCCAATGCAGCAGTCTTGCCACATTATTATGCCTTTCAGTATACAGGCCCTCTGCCATAAGTGTATCACACCCAGCAACAAGATCTGTGACTGTTTCCAGTTCTCTTTTACAGAACCTGCATTTATTTATTTCTCCTACATGTTCAATGGGCTTTGTAAAACAACATCCTGAGCCACTAATATTAAGCTTTCATCTTTTGGTTTAAATTCACCTCTCCTTAACCATTCCTGCATCAAATCCTGATCGAAATGAGGTTGCTTCAGGAGTTTTCTGTATTTTCAACTACATTTGTACCTTTCCCACATTTCTTGCCTTCTCATCTGAACCTTCTCCTTATGTTCTTTCTTTCTTTTTTGGCACATTCAGTTGCTGCTTTTATTTTGTATACTTTTGGTTTGATTTCCATTCCCGTTTGACATGCTTCTGCTAAACTAAGCAGGGAAGTCATTTTAAATTTAAAAATACAGCAAACAAAATAAACCAGAGAGGAAGAAAGATAAAACTTGAATACCATCTTAGTGCCTCGGCATGCAAGACTTTTGGTATTTTAAGTCATCTTAAATTTATTCTCTTCATTTTTTAAAACATTCACTATGTTTGGATCTAGTGAGGTCAGCTGATACGTACGTATTCGTATGATTGCAGATTTGTACATGTAGTCAGTTTCGAGGTGACCCATGCCTCCTTCAGAATGAGGAATATATAATCTTGGTACACACTGATTTTTATGTATATCATTTGATAAGCATGAAGCATTTTTCCTGTTTTTCTGTCCAACTGATTGAATACATTTTGGGGCCAGTCAGTCACCCCAAAAACTAAGTCTTCTGTAAGATTCCTTACTGACTTTTGGTCAGCTGATACGTACGTATTCGTATGATTGCAGATTTGTACATGTAGTCAGTTTCGAGGTGACCCATGCCTCCTTCAGAATGAGGAATATATAATCTTGGTACACACTGATTTTTATGTATATCATTTGATAAACATGAAGCATTTTTCTTGCTTTTCTGTCCAACTGATCGAATACATTTTGGGGCCAGTCAGTCACCCCAAAACTATAAACTAAGTCTTCTGTAAGATTCCTTACTGACTTTTGCTTAAATTTTTCATGTTTTACTGTCGATCTTTTATCAGTTCTCAAATATTTAAACTCTCCCTCCTGCTCAAGTTCTTTTACATCACATTCCTCCTCAAGTTCCTTTACATCACACTCCTGCTCAAGTTCCTTTACATCACACTCCTGCTCAAGTTCCTTTACATCACATTCCTGCTCAAGTTCCTTTACATCACATTCCTGCTCAAGTTCCTTTACATCACACTCCTGTCCCAAGTTCCTTTACACTACACTCCTGCTCAAGTTCCTTTACATCACATTCCTGCTCAAGTTCCTTTACATCACATTCCTGCTCAAGTTCCTTTACATCACAGTCCTGCTCAAGTTCCTTTACATCATACTCCTGCTCAAGTTCCTTTACATCATACTCCTGCTCAAGTTCCTTTACATCACACTCCTGCTCAAGTTCCTTTACATCACACTCCTGCTCAAGTTCCTTTACATCACACTCCTGCTCAAGTTCCTTTACATCACATTCCTGCTCAAGTTCCTTTACATCACAGTCCTGCTCAAGTTCCTTTACATCACACTCCTGCTCAAGTTCCTTTACATCACATTCCTGCTCAAGTTCCTTTACATCACATTCCTGTCCCAGACTGATATTTTCTTGGTGCTCCAGCTTTCCTGCTTTAATTGTTGCTTTTGCACATTTATTAAGAAAAATATGACATTCTTGTATTATCTGAAAAAAGTTTTGACCACTTCCAATTGTTCTTTCACTGCCTCATCTGATGACCTATACAGTTTTAATTTGTTCACAAAAAGAAGATGAGAAGTCTTTTCACTTCATTTTTCTTCTGGAAGCCAAATTGTAAACATGACCTAATCTGTTAAATAAACAATTTATGGTTAAGGGCAAGATAAAAGAACAACAGTGACAGAGTCACCCTGGAATATTCCTCTTTAAATTTTTATCCCTGGGACAATAATTTGTCCTTTATCATGGCTTAGCTGCTTTGCCACTGTTTCATGGCCGCTATAATGTAATTGCTCAATGTAAGGTTTGTCTTATAATACATCAGTAAGTACTCCTTTATCCATGAATGTCAGATGCTGTCATATTCTTTTTTGTAATCTAGCCATGCCATACTTAGATTCTTCCCCTTTTTGCAATTTTTCATTATGACCTCAACAACAAATGATTCCTTGTTCAGTATGACTTTCTTTTGTTAACCTTTTGTTCTATTGCCATGATTGATTTTTTTTTCTAAATAACTATAAACTCTGTCAGCATCAGTTTCAGTATATAGTTTTATACATCGTCAGAAGGCAAGTTAATGGTATATATATTTTTTGGATAGCTTGCAGGTTCACTGATAAGGAGGAGTACCTTCTCTATCACTGTTGAAATATTGTTTACTAAAGGGATCCACTGCCAAGGGTAGCCCAACGTCCGTCCAGTATACCAAATCCTTAGGTTTTCTAAGGACATTGTACCTGATACGTATGCTTCCCATCGCTCGTCTAATCAGGATGAAATAGACGAACATTGTGGGTTCTGTTCAATCAGCTTTATTATGTACAAACACATTAGAAGTTAAGCTAGTAACTTTAACATATATACAAACTAGCTGTCTCATACACAAATGTTCAGACTCTGGCTGTACTCACAAAATGGCACTGAAGCTAGCACGTGCTTGCTATTTATATGCACGTTCAGGTCCTAGAAATGCTTCTTAAAGGTACAACACACCTGTTATTCTACATTCTCCCTCAATGAGTAATGAGTCATGCAATATTCACGACATTGACTGACATGCAATTTATACAAAATAATTTTCATCATGCGATTATACAGAACTATACATATATATATATATATATATATATATATATATATATATATATATATATATATATATATATATATATATATATATATATACAGCTACGTCCAGATTGCTGTGTATTTCACACTGGGTTTGGAAATATGGCCAAATCACGTGGTATAGAAACTGGAATTAGGTTTAGCAACTGGGATTGTCTCTGCTGAATGTTCAACCTTGGGGACATAAGGAACATTATCAGAAATGGTAGTGGGAATCAAGACATGTTCTGGAACAGGAACATTGTCTGAACAGCTCTGAGATTTAGCATCTGTATCACAGGAACAATGCTGCCATATCAGTTCTGATAGAGGAAGAAGATGTCTATGTTTCCCCCTGTACTCCACACCATCAGATTTCACAAAATAGGATCTCAGCTCTGCACATGTACTTGTTACTTGACTAATCCGGCGAAAACCTTTTGCCATTTGTATCCTCACTGTCTCCCCTTCTTTTAACGGACAAAGAAATCTGCTCAGTTTGTCATAACTGGACTTCTGGAAAGAACACTTTCTAAATAATTGGGCTTTGATTGCTTTGTTGTTTTTAGCTTTAGGCCTCAATAAACTGGAACTAATAGGCAATGTTGTTCTGGTTTGCCTGGATAGAAGTCTCTGAGCAGGTGAGCCAAGTATATTGTCATGGGGTATGTTTCTGAGATTGAGTAAATTCAAAAAGACATCTGTATTATCACGCTTTGCTTCTCAAGTAATTGCTTTGCACTCTGTACTGCATGTTCAGCTAGTCCATTTAACTGTGGATATTCTGGACTACTAGTAACATGTACAAAGTCTCATTCTCTTACAAATTTCTGAAACAACTGACTAATAAATTGAGTACCACTGTCAGAAACAGCTGTGTGTGGACTACCATAGACTGAGAAATGATGTTTCAACTTAGTAATAACAGCAGTGGATGTTAGATTAGGTAGTAAATCAATCTCGAACTAGTTCAAATAAGAGGTAGTAAATCAATCTCGAACTAGTTCGAATAAGAGTCTACCAGTACTAAGTAATGCTGATTGTTCCACTCGAATATATCAATGGCTACTGTTGACCAAGGTAGTTCAAGAACTTGACTTAGCTGAAGTGGTTCTCTTTGCAAATGCAGTTTAGTACTGTTGCATACTGAACAAGAAGAAATTATTTTTTCAATGTCTTTTGCTAGAGAAGTCAAAACTACTAGTTCTGTCATCCTTCTTTTGGTACCTTCGGAACCTGGGTGACCCCCAATGCAAAATCTAGATGTATTTGTGTTGTAAGGAAGCAGGAACAACATTTAGGACATTTCAAAATAATGCCATTTTTCATCAACATCTCATCTGTGTAAGAAAAGTAGGGTTGCACTTCTGGTGGTACACTGGATTGCTTTTACGGTCATCCATCATTGATTGTAGTGATTGAACTTTTGCAAAACTGGATCAGTCTTTGTGTAATCTCTTAGCTCATCAAGTCTTGTAGAAAAAAATTATACACTTCCATGACATCAAAGTCAAAATTCTCTGCGTCCAGCTGTTCCATTGTATTTCTGGCAATCTGGATAAGGTATCAGCCACATAAAGAAGTGTGCCTTTTATACAGACCATTTTGAAGTTGTACGTTTGCAATTTAAGCATCATTCTTTGTAATCTTGCTGGGGTAGAATGCATTGGATTCTTTAAAATAGCAACCAGAGATTGATGATCAATTTCAATATGAATATCTTGACCACAGATGTAATCATGAAGCTTGGAACATGCAAACACTATAGCCAAAAGTTCTTTCTCAATCAGAGTATATTGCATTTCAGTTTGGGCAAGTGTTCTAGATGCATAGGCTACTGGTCTACCCTCTTGAAGAATGACTGCACCTAGACCAAATCTTGAAGCATTGCAGAAAAGAGTTACTGGATTGTTGACATAGTATCTTAATGTAGATGGAGTAGCAATGTTCTGCTTAAGGTCTTCAGATGCTTTCTTGTGATGTTCTAACCATGACCATGTAACATTCTTGTGTGTTAGCTCTCTCAAAGGCACTGTTAACGCAAAGGCACTGTCAACTCACTGAAGTCTGGTATAACCTTGCCTAGGTAGTTGATAATACCAAGACAACGTTGTACACCTTGTATGTTATCTGGCTCTGACATCTCAAGAATTGCTGCTTGCTTGGATGGATCTGATCTCGAGCTAATGCTAGTAAATAAATGACATACAGAGGTTAATTCTGGAAGCCTGAATTTGCACTTTAGAGGGTTGAGCTTCAAATTTACTTCACATGCTCTGTCTAGAACTCTCTTAAGGTTTCTGTCGTGCTCTGCTTCACCATTGCCTCCGACTAACAAATCACCTACTATTATGGCACAAGGATAACCTGAAAAAAATGTTCCATTGCACTCTGAACGACTTCACTTGCAGAATTTATTCCAAATGGCATCCTAAGAAATCTGCATCTTCCAAATGGGGTACTGAATGTAGTCAGTAATGAAGATTTGTGATAAAGCATCACTTGCCAAAATGAACTTTTTGCATCTAAGACAGAAAAAGCTGTGGCATTCAGTATTATAGCTGCAACTTCCTTGACTGTATGCATAGGATGATGAGGTATTTTTAATGCTTTTTTCAAATCTCTTGGGTCAATGCATATTCTGATTTTGTCTGAGCCTTTTGTGTGAATTGCCACCATGGACAACACCCATTCGGTAGGTTCTGTGACTGGACAAATTACACCTTGCTGCACTATTTTGTCCATTTGGACTTTGACTTTATGCTGCATGGCTATCAGAACTTTTCTTGCTGGTCTGACCACTGGACTGATCTCTGGGTCTAATTTCATAGAATACACAACTGGAAGTTTGCCCAACTTGTCAGCATACTCTGAAAAAATAGTGTTAGTGAAGATGGAACAGGGACATGCGGTTATTTGATGAACTTCTTTGGTAAAAGAAAGATTCATTCTCAAACTGTCTCTGAGACCCAATAATGCCTGTACAGGTCTTCAGACTACATAAAATAATAAGCTATAATAGTTCTTGGCTACATAACATGAAAGCGCTACTGAGCCTTCGTTTTGAATTTCTTCACCTCCATGAGCAACAAGTTTCACGCAACTGGTCACATTTAGTTGTTCACCAGCTCTCACTTTAACAAAAGTATCTGCAGACATGACACTACACTGTGAACCGGTGTCTGCAAAAGTATCTGCAGACATGACACTACACTGTGAACCGGTGTCTACAAAAGTATCTGCAGACATGACACTACACTGTGAACCGGTGTCTACAAAAGTATCTGCAGACATGACACTACACTGTGAACCGGTGTCTACAAAAGTATCTGCAGACATGACACTACACTGTGAACCGGTGTCTACAAAAGTATCTGCAGACATGACACTACACTGTGAACCGGTGTCTACAAAAGTATCTGCAGACATGACACTACACTGTGAACCGTGTCTACAAAAGTATCTGCAGACATGACACTACACTGTGAACCGGTGTCTACAAAAGTATCTGCAGACATGACACTACACTGTGAACCGGTGTCTACAAAAGTACCTGCAGACATGACACTACACTGTGAACCGGTGTCTACAAAAGTACCTGCAGACATGACACTACACTGTGAACCGGTGTCTACAAAAGTATCTGCAGACATGACACTACACTGTGAACCGGTGTCTACAAAAGTATCTGCAGACATGACATTACACTGTGAACCGGTGTCTACAAAAGTATCTGCAGACATGACACTACACTGTGAACCGGTGTCTACAAAAGTACCTGCGACATGACACTACACTGTGAACCGGTGTCTACAAAAGTATGTGCAGACATGACACTACACTGTGAACCGGTGTCTGCTTTGAGCTCACTGAGTTTACCGTTAATCTGGACAGTACAAAATGCTTCATTATTTGCCAATAAATCTACTACATCAATTATTTCACCAGCTACTGATGCACCAGCTACATAGAAAGTAGACTGTTGCAGTTCTACTTGATCAATTTGCTTTTCTGAATGACCCTTCTTTATAACAGTATGAGCTTACTTGATTTACAAAATTTTTGAAAATGGTTCCATTTTTACAAGTATGACATTGTTGACCAAATGCTAAGCACTTTTCTCTTTTAGACTCATGGTTGGCATCACAATTGTGACAGTTAACAATAAAGCTCGACTTGGGTTTTGCTGACTCACCCTTGTACTGCACTGAGCATGGTTCTCCACCTGAATTAGTCTTAGAACTTGCTGGAAAATTGTGGGATCTCCCAGGAAAACCCATAGGGGCTGTAGCTGCCATGTGTTTAGATCTGTTTCTGCCAGCCACATGTTGCATGCTGTCTACATTTGCTCTGTAGCCTGCTTAAACCATGCTTTTATCACTTGCAAGCATATTCATGTGCCTTTCTGTAACTTCATGGATTTGACAAATCACAATAGCTTTGCTCAACGTTAAATCACTGTCACAAAGCAAAATCTTTCTCACAGCAGCACTATTAATACCACACACAAGCCTGTTTTTTATTAACTCATCCATTAAATCCCCAAACTTACACATTTTAGCTTTGTTCCTCATGTCAGTAATGTAAGCTCCAAAAGTTTATCCTTGCTTCTGGTCTCTTGTGCAAAACAAATGCCTCTCTAATGTAACATTGGTCTGGCAGTTACACATCTCTCTGAATTTGCACTTCAGACATTCGGGGTCTTCCCCTGATTCAGCCTGTACAATAATATGACGATTTTCCCCTTCACCTTCATACACTGCTGGTGCATGTACAAATGAACGCTCCCTTTCAGTGGCCTCTGACCCTGCTAGGTTTAGCAAAATTAATGCCCTGGTGTGTGCATCCTTATCAGAATAAGCTGCTTATATGACTGTATAGTACTCTTGCTCAAATATTCTCCAATTCTCTGCAATATTATGATCAAGTACAAGTGGTAGTGGTTTTCAAAAGCCATCTTCCATATTAATACATCTCAGTGAAGACATTTGCCAGCATGCGCAAACACACACACACATATGCATATGCCAGAAAATGATGTCAGTACTTGTAACTATGCCCAATAGCACAACAAGCCTCTGTATAACTGAACTTTGTGAAATACATTTCCTGGGCACTGTAATACTGTTGAAATCACTGCACTGTAAAAGTCGCTTATCGTAATTTTAAGAAACATTTTAAATAACTGCATTGTGCGAATGAACTGGACAGAAGAAGCTGAGGGCAAGAAACATTTTGAAGTAGCTGCACTTTGTGAATGTACAGTACACAGCACACTGAAAGTTCCCCAAAATGGCTGTACTTTGCTAAACAACTCTGTATAGTGCAAGGAACACTGTAATGGTGGCACTCTGTGATTGCAAATAGACACACCCAGCACAAGAAACTTTTCAAAATGGCTGTATTTGAAAGTACTTTAAGAAATAGTGGCACTTTGCACACAACAAACTGTTCAGAATAAATGCACAGTAATAAACACACCCTGTAAGCACTTTTACACACTTTGAGATACTTTGAATAACTCTAGCTATACTATTCAGAGCTCCAATCAATGCAAAGTAGTAGTTTATGCCAAAACACAGCAATTTGCCAAAAAACATGCAGTCTCCTTGCTTTATTTATACTTAATGTACCATTTTTGCCCTTTATTATATTTGCTTTGCTCATTTAATCTCTTTTCATGCCCATTATATTTCTTGTGCTCATTTTAACTCTAAACATGCCAGTTTTACTTCAGACATGCTCACTTTGCAATTCTGAGGTAATTCTAAACCCCCTATGTGCTTTTTGATACTCATTTTATCAGATATCCTAATTTCAAACATTTTGTCTGATTAATAAGCTTTTTATGCTTCTTGTTTGCTTGATAAATGTTTTTGTGCTATTCATATGATTAATAATGCGTTTTCTGCCCTTGTAATGATCCATTTTATCTTTTTTAATAAACTGTACAAGTTTTCATTACCTTTAGCTTGTTTCTGCCGCTTTTTTTGCTATCTGTTTGCCTTCACTGTTAACTCTGCACCTCATGGCTCTGAAAAGCAGTCTCTGGAATCCCGGTTCTGACACCATGTCGCTCGTTTAGTCAGGATGAAGTAGATAAACATTGTGGGTTCTGTTCAAGCAGCTTTATTATGTACAAACACATTAGAAATTAAGCTAAGTAACTTTAACATATATACAAACTAGCTGTCTCATACATAGATGTTCTCACAAAATGGCACTGAAGCTAGCACATGCTTGCTATTTATATGCACGTTCAGGTCTTAGAAATGTTTCTTAAAAGTACAACACACCTGTTATTCTACAGGTGATGTACGGACTTACATACCTCAGAACTTATTTGCTGCAAGCCCTAACACCATCTTCGATTTGCAGTCTGAATACTCCTTCTTCTGTGCTGGTTACCAAGCTATTTCAGATAAGTGCCCCATTGGGGATTTTCTCTTATCTTGTTTTTTCTTTGGTTGTGAGTTTACATGTCATCCAGAAAGGGAAAATGTGAGTGTGGGAGACAGATTCTCCATAAGGACTGTCACGAGCAGTGTGTTTTTTTCTTGGGTGCGTCTCACAACTGTACTTTATGCTCAATTTGTCAAGTGTTTGTGTCCCTAAGATACTTCATAGTCATCTCTCCTCCTTGTCTATCAACTTAGAGAGCCAATGTCTTAAGTTGTTGGTGCAGGATCCAATGGCAGAATCATCCTGTTCTGAGGGTTAGCTGTCTTCCAAAAAGGAAACCAAAAAAGTCAAGGCAGATTCAGATGCTGTATCACCTCCCCAGAACATCTCTTATGGGGGTGGTGAAAGCCCAGAGGATTGCTCAGTTGTTCTCTGAGATTCTTATGCTGTGAACACTTTGGAAGCCAGCATGGACCTGGCTTCTCGCATGTCCTCATAGGCAATGCAGACATCCATTACAGATGTTGAGGGACAACCTAGGCTGATTATATCCGAAGAACCCAGGGGTGTTCCACAGATCCTTGTTCAAGAGGAGATCTCACTACGTTGATTGAATGTCGGCAAAGGTCTGAATCTTCTAAGGTCTTTAGGGCTATTGTTTCTTTGAAGAAGCGGCAAGAAAAAAACATATTTCTCTTGTTCCCAAAGATCCCCAGAGTGAATGGCGGGATTTTACACAGGGGTTGTTTAATGCACCATTGGTCTTGAAGCCTCCCCGGGGAGTTTCTTTTCCTGCCCCCCTTATTCATCTACTCTTAAGAGGCCTATGGAGCAGGACTGTTCTGATGAGGAATAGGACTGTGGTGAAGAATCCTTGGCTTACTCCTCTCAGATTCCTCCTCCTGTGGTTATGAGGAGGAGGACTCCATTAGTCCAGATTCTCCATTTGACGAATGTTCTTTTGGGGATACTATATCTTGTGCAATGGAATTCTTTAAATGGGACTGTACTCCAGTTTCTGACATCCAGAAGAGGTATTGTAATCTCCTCCAGATGGAGTTCCCTAAGCCCTCTGCTGTCCCTCCAGTGTTAGTTGCCCTGTTAGACACTTTTTCATCAGCTTCCCAGGCTCCTGATTCATAGCCTTCAGCACCTAAAAAAACCCAACAGGCTTTATAAGGTGCATGATGACTGTAGGTTTCTTTACAGATGTATTTCTGCTGACCCCTCAGTTGTGTCTGTCTCTTCCGACAAACCTTTTAAGCTCTTACCTTCTACTAAATTGCTTCCTTCTAGCAAGGATAGTAGGGCCATGGAGCAGCTGGGCAAAAAGGTGCGTACTGCTGCCACAAGGGCTATTAATTATCAGACCATTATGACCAGGTATGTCTTAGCTCTTCTGTCGCAGGCCTTTCAGGTTATTTCTGACCTTCCTGATTCTGAGGGGAAGACTTCAGCCCTCTCTTTGTTGGACTTCTCTTCTCAAGTGGCCCATAATTCTGTTAAATGTAGTTATGATGTGATGCAGCTGATGCTTCTTCTGGAGCTGCCTTTGGTTCTGTGTTAAGATATTCTTTTTGGCTTTGCCTCCAACCTTTACTTGATAGTATTAATGCTAAATTGATGAATGCTCCTCTTGGCAACAAAAATATCTTTGTTTCTGCAGCTGCTGAGTTTTTTAAAAAGTCCCTGCAAGAGAAGGGCAAGGCCTTGCAGGAATTAAAACATACTTTTGGTTCCCTTATTCCTGAATTTAAGAGGAATTATTCTTCTAAGCATGGCTTTGTACATAGATAGTCTCACCCTCCTCCCAAATGTAAAAAGGGTTCCAGAAGGGCTCCTCCTGCTAAGTCTACTCAAACTTCTACTATACTCAGAAGCCTCCTTTTCCAGACATACCAGGTTTTGTCTGACTGTCTTATTCCCTCCAGTTGGTTAAAATGACTCATGTTTCTTGGGTTCTGTCCATCATGCTTCACAGATACTTCTTGGTGTGGAAATCCCTTCCTCCCTTTCTAGGTATTCCTCAACTTCCTCAGGAATTGCTGCCCTTTTTCCAGATGCACTCCAGTGCCTTTTGGCACCATCCAAGCAGTTTCTGCTCCTCAAAGGGGAAGGGGTTTTATTCCTGAATGTTTTTAGTTCCCAGGAAAGAAAGCACCTGAAGGCCCACTCTTGATCTTTCTCAACTCAACACTTTTCTAAAGATCCCTTTTTTTCGAATGCTGTCCCTTCAGAGAGTTTCCTCTTCTTCTTACTCAGGCCTTCCTGGTCTCTCTGGATCTCAAGGATGCCTATATTCATAGGTTCATAGATTACTACTAGGCTAGGTGCCCTAGTGAACCATTTTAAGCCTAGCCAATTATCCCATTTGAGAATCAAACCCTGCACCTTGTGTTTGTAAGGCAAGCACCTTAACCATTATGCCAAACCTATTCATCCCCATTTCAGGAAATTTTTATCCTTCTCTGTTTCTTCCTTGCATTTTCACTTCTCTGCTTTGCCCTCTGGCCTTTCTGCTGCCCCAAGGGTCTTCATCAAATGCCTCAGTGCTGTGATTGCCTTTTGCAAGAAGAGGGAATACAAATCTTTCCTCAATTGGACAACCTGCTCATTCAGACTTTTCCCCCAGAGGCCTTGATTCCAAACCTCCACTATGCTATTTGCCTTTTGCAAAGCCAAGGGTTTACAATAAATTTCCAGAAGTCCATCCTGACTCCTTTCCAGGATCATGTTTTTCTCGGGTGCAGGCTCCAGACCATTCTTATGTTGGCTTCCATGCCACCATCCAAAGCTCTGTCTCTCATTGCCATTTTTCATTTCCTTCTTCCTCAGATCACAGTTACTGTCAGGGAGTTTCTAAGCGCTCTGGGTTGCATGACTTCCACCATCCCTGTGCCTCCTCCAGCCAGGCTTCATATGAGGAAGCTACAGTGGTTCTTAAAGTCAGTATGGCTTCACATTGTCATCCTTTCTAGGTCTCCTTCTTCCATGCCTCAAACTAGAACTTCAGTTGTTGATTCTTCAGCTGTCTCTCAACCTAGGGTTTCCTTTTCAGCCCCAGTTCCCTGTCAGAAACTTTTTTCAGATGTCTCAGACATGGGGTGGGGTGCTTCTTTCAGCCCTCTAAAAGTTTAGGGTCTTTGGCCCTTTCATCAGAGAGGGCAGATCTTATCAACATCAAGGAGATGTGAGCTCTCCTTTTTGCTTTTCAGGCCTTCCATAGACTTATCTTCCAGGACCTCTCAAAATCTTTACAGACAATACCACAGTGATGTGATACATCAACAAGCAAGGGGGCACTGTCTTACTTCCTGTGCAAACTAGCTTTTCAGGTTTGGGATTTGGCTGTCCAATACCAGGTGACTCTTCAGGCTGTTTATATTCCTTCAGAACAACACATTGTGGCAGACTCTGTGAGCCAGCTCCATAACACAGACTCATGAGTGGATGCTTCACAGAGATGTGTTTCTGAATATTGTCCACCAGTAGGGTACTCTTCAGGTAGATCTTTTTTCCTCCTCTCTGAACAGACAAGTTCCTCGGATTGGCACCACAGTCCCAAGTCCTCTGGCATGGAAGGTGGACGCCCTCTCTTTTTCTTGGAAGGGGATGTTTCTCTATGCCTTCCTTCCCCTTCCTCTCATATCGAGGGTTCTGCTCAAGATAGACCAGGACTGCCCCCAAAATCTTGTAGGTGACTCTCTTTTGGTCCAGACAGCACTGGTTTTCTCTTCTTCCGCATCTGTCCAAGGGCAATAACCACAAGTTTCCTCACAGGGTGGACCTACTCACATAAGACAAGGAGTCTCTCATCCATCGTCACTTCTCCGCTCTTCATCTGACACAGTGGGTGACAGGGTTTTGATCCCTTTTAGGCACATTTTTTTCTGACAACATGCTTTTGGCTCTGCAGGAGGCCAGGAAACCCACTACCAGGAAATCTTGTGTCCAAATGGAAGAGATTTTCTGTCTGGTGTATTGCTTGTAACCAGGATCCACTTTCTGTGAATGTTCTTTGGTTCTGTGTTAGTTGTGTGAATTGCTTCAGGCTGGGTTGACATACTCTTTAGTTAAAGCTCACCTTTCAGCTATTTCTGTTTGTCTGCCTTTTACTTCTCCTTTGGCCTCCAGGTGTGAAGTCAAACATTTCTTAAAGGCATCCTTCATATTAGGCCTCCCAAAAAATCTATTCTTCCTTCCTGGGACCATAATTTTGTTCTTGAAAAATTGACCCGGGCTCCTTTAGAGCCTGTAGCTTCAGCTTCCTTACAACATTGTACATGGAAGACTGTTCTTCTTTTGGTCTTTATTTCAGCTATGAGGGTGTCTGAGCTTCAGGCCATTATGGCTGTCTCTCCTTTTTTAGTTTTTCTTAGGGACAGGGTGTATCTTCCAAGTAATCCTTCTTTTAATCCTAAGGTGGTTAATGAATTTTCTCTTAATCAGTCTATTAATTTGCCTACTTTTCCCATCTCCACAGTCTGACAGTGAGAAGGTTCTTCACACCTTGGATTTCCATAGACAGCTCAGATATTATTTGTATAAGACTAAGGCCATTCGCAAGTTTGAGCAACCTTTTGTTTCTTTTCATCCTAGATCTCTAGGTTTGGCTGTTTGGGTTGGGAGGGTGGCCTAATGGTTAAGGTGTTTGCCTTACAAACACAAGGTGCAGGGCTTGAGTCTCACAAGGGATAATTGGCTAGGCTCAAAATGGCTCGCAAGGGCAGTTAGCTTAGTACTAATCTATGAACCTATGAACCATTTCTTCCTGGATATCTAAGGTCATTTTCTTTTGTTACTCCTTTCATGAGAAAAGCCTTTTTGTTTCTGGAAAGGCACATTCTACCGGGACTGTGGCCTCCTCTGGTGCTTTGTTCAAAGGGCTGGACACCAGTTCCATTCTTGAGGCTTCTACTTGGATTTCTGTCCATACCTTCACTAAACATTACAAGCTGGATGTGGTTTCCAGGGATAGTGCTGGATTTGCCAGGGCTATCCTGCTTGGGTTTCTTGAGGGTCCTGCTGGGCCTTCCTCCTCCCAATTTTCCTCTTGAGCTTTTGTACGCTCTCTTTTGTACAGAATACTGCAACAATGATATGAATGATATAGTACAGTTGTGTAAACTCTTACCATAACAGTAGATATCTTTATCTTCACTCCTGCAGTATTCACTGCCTCTCTCCTGCTCCTCCTCCTTCTCTTCCCCTTTTCAGTTTTTTTTGAAGCACACATTCTTCCTTTTCTCCTTGGACTGTTGTTCCTCCTAGGGCTATTAAGTTCTGAGGTATGTACATCCGTACTTCACCTTTATGCCCTATGCTTTGAGCGGGCAGCATATGCGTGACATACAGCATCCGTACAAAATGTACGGCTTTGGTGTACTGTTCATACTTTCTGAAGGCTTCAGATTATCTTCATGCGACAAGTGATCAGATATTTCAGTAGTGATGGGAAGCACCTCTACTGCTAAGGTAAGTTTGTACACAGCTGTACTTGCCTATTGTTAATCAGGTTGGTGTCTTTTTGGGGGTGTAAAAATGTTAATACCTTTAGCCAGAAGTTAGATACAGCATATGGGCCTGGGTTTTTCCAATTAGAAGCTTTTCTTAATTTTGTTTCAATTTTTCTGGCCATTACTTCATCCCATTTCATATCCTGTACATTTGAACTTCTTACTGTTTCTTTTACTACTTCTGTCCATTCAGCATCATTGTTATGTTCCACAGGGTCTTAACAGATATTTCTCCAAAATGTGTCTATTTTTACTTTTTTGGTGTTGTTTCTATTCATTTAGCTTTGTTCCCCATTTCTCTGAAACTTTTTTGGATCATCAATGAATTTCTTATTTTGCACTTTTCCTTTATTTATCTGCATATCTGCTAAGTTTTTCCTGCCTGTGCTGATATAATTAGTTTATTATTTCCATAGTATACAATAGATCCTGTTCTTTTCTTACAATTTGCACTGCTTTTATCATGAATTTCTTTCTAAATATTTTTGTTGAGCTCTTCCCTCTTCTATGCTCTTCTAACAGTGACACTTCTTGTCTTAATTGCTTTATACTGTTCTCTGTTCATTACTTCCTTGATGGCATTTGATTTCTTCCTTTCCCTTGTTGCCCAGTGTTTTTGTGGTAAGACTATATCAGCTATTAATTTAGCTGCACAGTAATATATCCTATTTACTTCTGTTATATTTTTTTATTTATTTATTTTTATTTTACATTTGTTGACCGGGATAGTCCGACTGGATGCATGCCCATTTTCAGCGGAGGCCCGGGGAGAAAAGCTCCAAGGGTAAGCAGATACAGCATTACATAATACCAGCATTACATATTACAAACAGACTGTTTACAGAGATTACATTAGTAAGCAAGTTAAACAAGTTCCACAGGTTAGAGTTAATCCCGAGCGTAAATCAGGATTAAATTAAATTACTCAATAAGATGGTTAACAGATTTTTACACATTCTAGAGAGAGTTAGCCAGGCTTGATACAGTGACATAGCCAGTTAAGTGACAAATGTTGTTTGAGTCTAGTTTTAAATTGACCTAAGGTGGAAAGTAAGGTAATATCAGCTGGAAGAAAGTCCCAGGATCTACTTACAGAGTTTGCAAAGAGAGAGTCACCAGCTGTGTTATTAATTTTGCTAGTCTGAATTAGTAGTTTGTTAGAGGATCGAAGCGGTCTAGGATTGTTATAGGGGGTGATAATATTCTTAAGTGCAGGAGTATTGTCCGGATTATAGAGGATTTTATAGGCCATAATCAGTTGGTTATACTGGATTAGGCTGGGTAGTTCAAGCCACCCATGCAGGTTTAGATTGATGCAATGATGTGTTCTAAATGGTAGCCCAGGGGCAAACCTGGCAATGTGGTTGTAGCAAATTGAGAGTTTGTTAAGGACAGTCTTGTTTAAATTCGAGAGTAGAGGGGATGCATACAGAAGGGTTGAAAGAAGGTGAGAGCGAGCTATGGCAATTTTAGCTGGAGGGGTATTTGAGAGTAGAGGGGATGCATACAGAAGGGTTGAAAGAAGGTGAGAGCGAGCTATGGCAATTTTAGCTGGAGGGGTTAGGAAGTCTTTTATTCTGTAAAGTGACCCTAGTTTTTTATTGATGGTTTTGATAGTTTGGTTAACATGTAGGTCGAATTTTAGATTATTATCTATGATGACACCTAATAGTTTTATAGAGGGGTCAGGGGAGATTATTGTACTATCATCTGAATTTATGGTAAAGGTGAAAGCGGTAGACCTATGTGTTGGTGAAAATAACAGCATTTTAGTTTTTTGGGATTTAGGATCAGACGACGTTCAGAAAGCCAGTTTTCTATTGTATTAAAGGTGGTCTGGGTAGCTGACCATAACTCTATTGGAGATGTGGCCGAGCAAATCAGAGTAGTTATCAGCATATTGGATACAGCTGACTTTTGGGATGACAGTATAAAGGTCGTTAATGAAGATGGAGAACAGCAAGGGCCCTAGTATAGAGCCTTGCGGTACTCCAAGGGTGTTAGGTAGAAGGTTAGAGAGTTTGTTCTGCCAGAGGACAGCCTGCTGTCGACCATTCAGGTAGGATTGAAATCATTAAAGGACATTAGTATCCAGACAGAATGTTTGCAGGGTGTGGATTAAAAGTTGGTGATCAACCATAACGAATGCCTTGGAAAGATCCAAGAAGATGGCTGAGGATATATAATTATTGTTGTGATTATGGTTTATGGTGTTGATAAAGGCTAGGAGGGCTGAAGTAGTGCTGTGATGAGGACGGAAGCCATGCTGAGTGTCTGCCATAAGGTGATTCTGGATTAGGTGGTGCATGAGTTGTCTATGAATACATTTTTCAATAATCTTTGCAAGTGGAGAGAGTATAGCTATTGGCCTATAATTGGAGAATTCGGTAGAGCTGCCTCCTTTGTGAAGTGGGATTACATAGGATATTTTCCAGATGGTGGGAATTTTAGCTTCTACTATGGTTCGATTGATTAGTATTGAGACAGGGTAAGCAATAGCATCAGCTTATTTTTGTAGGTACTCGGCAGGGAGTTGATCAGCAGAAAGTGTAGTGGGTTTTAATTTTTTGATCAAGGTGTGGATAAGTGAAGTGGTGACTGATTTGAAGCTGAATGAGAGTAGGTTTCTAGGGGTGCTACTTTCAGGACCAGGGGAGCTAGGAGGTAGTTGGCTAGCTAGGGCTTGAATTGTCTCAGTAAAGAATCAGTTAAAACTGTCAGAAACATCTTCAGGGCTTTTATCAATAGTAGCAGCAGGGATTGGGGTTGAAGTTTGTCTAAGATGTAGTAGATTATTTAAACCTGCCCAAAACTTCTGAGGGTTATTTTGATTTACTGTCCGTAAATTACAGTAGTATTGTTTTTTATCTTGTAAAATGGATTTTTTAGTTTCGTTCCTGGATTGCCTGTATTTAATGTGATCTTGGGGGTCTTTAGAAGAACGCCATAAAGCCCATGCTTTGTTTCTAAGGGTAATTTTGAGTTTAGACTCTTTAGAAAGCCATGGCACAGTTTTTGCCTTTGTTCTCTTTGAACAAACAGGTGCATGCAAATCAAGGATCTCAAGGAATTTGTTGTTAAAGTATGCTACTGCTTCCTCTAAGGGGAGGTGTTTTAGAATAGACCAATTACACGAGTTTAGTTCTTGTTGGAATTTGGCAGGGTCAAAGTTTATATTGTTTCTAACCTTTCTGAGTAAGGGTTGTTGGGAATTAATGGCTTTGTGCTTAATTACATATGTGAGAAGGTGATCGCTTAGGCCATCAGGGAGGGTACCAGAGGTGTACAGTTGGGGGTGACTATTTATGGGTACCCAGTCAAGTATGCTTTCTTTTTGGTTGGGTTTACCTATCCTGGTAGGGGTGGATATGATTTGTGTAAATGCATGCAGGTTAATATGGGTGGTTGGGGATTCTGAGGAACAGGTGCCCCAATCTGTTAAAGTCTCCAAGTAGTAGGGTTTCTTGGGGATAGTGACATGATAGCCAGTGCAGGATATCTTCAAGTGTAGATATATTGTTACTTGGGGATATGTACATACAGATGATATTAATGCATTTATTTTTTATTAAGTTGCAATTTGGTGGCAAGAATCTCCGAGTTATTAATATGAGGTGGTTGTATTACATCTATGGTGACAATCAACTCAGATAGAGTACAGCTAACCCACCCCCCTTTCTTCGAAGCACAATCCAGCCTGTGTATGTTGTACCCAGGTGGTAACACTTCATTGTCTGTAGTGTTAGGTTTTAACCAGGTGTCAGGTAAACAGAGAATCTCAGGGGAGTGGGCATCCAGAAGTGCATGCAATTAATGCTTCTAATATTGAGATGACAGGCTAGGAGAGAGTTAGTTGGCCTATTAATTGTAGGTTTGTAGCTTAGATTGCAAGTAGAGGGGGTATGTGTATCTGAAGTGGATGGGCCAGGGTTGGGGTGAATATCACCACCAAGTATTAGGTTAAGTCTATACCTGGTGATGAACTTCAGGAATTTGTTTTAGTTTGTGGTAGTGTTTGGATCTAGAGCTAATGTGTCTGGGGTTGAGATGTTGATAGACTGAACAAGATGTTGGATAGGACCTGGTACTGTAAGTGTGGTTGAAGGTGGGAGGATTTACAGCTGGGGTGATAGTATGGCCTTTCGGGACCTGAAATCCCGTGAGAAACTGGTTTTCATACAAGGTAAGGAGGTATGGTGCGAACAAGATGGGTAGTAAAGAGGAGTATATCATTATCTGTGATTCAGCTAGTGAGTTAAGGAACTATTTTACCTGGTGATGCAACACCAGAAGATAGAGTGGTGAGGTAAAGGTACTGGAAGGGGGATGGGAGAATGCCAGATGAAAGCTAATAGGTGCTATTGAAATGTAGGTAGAAGAATGGGGGTGGGAGGAATTATCCCAGATGAAAGCAGATGGGATCTAGAAAGTGGGGGAGTGGCTATAGTACTATAAATTTAGAGGTACTGGGGGCGGGAGGAAATTGGGGGCAAGGAGGGGAGCGAAGAGAGCCCGAGCACAGCGAGGGCGAACATAGCAGGACTATCAATTTACAAGGTTTCCTAAGGTGTCCTAAAGCTATAAGGTAAGTATTATAGCTCTTAATGTAAGTCAGTTTACTTAAGTTACAGGGGAAGGAGGTAAACACTCAAGTAGAAAAAGAGCCCTATGGCTGACCAAAATGATGACCTGCTTAATTACACAGCATTGTAAGTGAAAGCTTAACAAATGCTTTTTGTGTGCAACCTACTCTGCTTAAATGCTGAGAGAAACTGTTTGCAGTCTTGTAGACTCTGTTTTGTAGGGAACAGTAGAGTTCAACTAGGAAAAGAGAAAAGCAGAGATTCTAGGGTAAGCAGTAAGGCAACAACAGGCAGTTATTTTATAATAATATATTCAGAAAGGTTTGAGGGTGGGGGGGGGTAAAGTAGCATACTTCAGAATGAACTAAGATTTATAGCTAAGAAACCTAAGCAAGAGAGCAATGCAGTAAATAAACACTTGCCAGATTTTAAAGATATACCAGAAAAACTAAATCAATTGTTCACAATTGTACAACTGGAAAATTGCCAGTAAAAGCACTTCAGGTATAGCTAGCCCAAGTTATTCAAGTCATAAAAGCACTTCTTCGATGTGTGTGCGCAATTTAAACATTAAAAACACATGCAGCAAGTAGGAGCTCTGATTATACACTTTCTCTAGGTACAGTTTCAGTTTAAACACAAATATTACCACAGAAATTCAGTAAAGTCACCAGCTACTTATATATCATTATATAATTTCTGTTAATAGTCTTGATTACTGTGTTCATTTGTTTTATCAGATTTCTGAGATTTTGGAGCCTTACTGACTTTTTGTAATCTATTTCTTTCATTGATCTTAATATGTCTGTCCATATATATATTAAATCAAGCAACTCTTCCCTTAGATCATTTTCTTCTAAACTGAGGGTGCATTCTTTAGAATCCCCATAAGGACTAAAGAATAAAGAAAGCTCTTGAACATCTTCCTGTGACATATTCTCTTCAGCTACATCCTGTGTTATCTGTTGCTCTCTCATTGGATGGCACAGTGGTGCAATGGTAGCGTTGTCGCCTCACAGCAACAAGTTCTCCAGTTCGATTCTTGGCTGGAGTGTCTTCAGTGTGGAGTCTGCATTCGTGTGAGTTATCTCCAAGTACTCTGGTTTCCTCCCATGTTTCAAAGACATGCGTCTGGAGCATTTATCCCTGAACCTCCACTGAAAATTGGCTTCATTCCAAGTCGGACTTTCCCGGTAAACAAATGTTAAATAAATATGGGAACTCACTGGTCTATCACTCTACAACATTGACTGTGTCAGAGTTCCCACTGTTTCCTGTTCCTTCCCTTGCTGTGCAACTCCAGCTGAATGTTTTTACTGGTTTCCTACTGAAGGCTGCAGATTCATGTGGCAAGTGATCAGATACTTCCCGTTCCACCTGTAGCTCCTCAATTTGGGGACTCGTTGTTCCATTGTGCTGTGATGTTACCGGAGTTGTGTTTTCTACACTAAATCCTTCACTTCTCTGGTAATCCTAACTTTAGTTTTTATTTCTTTAACTTTTCCATTACTACTCCACTTTTCTACTTCCCCCTTTGTAATCGTATTCTTTGTATTGTGAAACTTTCCATATCCGGATGCCTTTGCCTGTATTTCTCTTCAAATATCTGTGGTGCTGCTTTTTTTGTATTGATTAGTTTTGCTTTCTACTTTGCATAAACATTTCACCATTTTAAATCTCTCTTTTTTTTTTTTTTACCATGTCCATATTTATTCTTCAGATGTCTCCCACTTCACCTGTTTCTCCTTAATTTGAGGAGTCATTGTTCCATCATACTGTGACATAACCAGTGTTGGATTTTCTACAATAAATCCTTCACTTTGCAGGTATTCCTTAACTTCAGCTTCTATTTGTTTAACTTCAGCTATACTAATCTTCTGTTCTTTATTCCCCCTTTGTGAGCTTATTTTTTGTATTGTGAAAATTTCCATTTCTGGGTGCCTTTGCTTGTATTTCTCTTAAATATCTATGGAGCTGCCTTTTTATTGATTAATTTAGCTTTCTCCTTTGTGTAAATATTGCACCCTATCAGATCTGTCTTTGTTTCCCATGTCTGTGTGTTTCTTTTTTATACCTTTCAGAACTTCTTTATATTTTTGCACTTCCTCAGTCACTTGTTTTTCCAAATGGCCCAAGGTTTCTTGGTCTATATAATGTTTTCATGAATTTTTTGTATTAATGAACACAAATTTGCATTTGAAGCTTTTGACGGTTTTTCTTGTGCAAGAATTTCTCTTTCCTGTAGTTTCTGTCTTTTAATCTTTTTGGACATCTTCTATTTAGAAATTCAGTGCTTCTTGTACACTAGTAATAATGCACAAATTCTTTCTTATCCTCAGTAATCCACTGTATCACCTTTATGGCTCTTTTTGGCCTGACAGTATTTGTGTATTTTTGGAGGATGGCTACTACAACCTTTTACAACAGGGTGGCCATCCTGCTCCTGAACCTGGCCTATCCCCATTGTAGGAATGTTTCCATGTCTTGAGGATTCTACCCTGTCATTTTTTCCAGTCCTGGTACCAGTGCATCTACCAGAATTGGGCACTTTTTTATCCTGGGACTTGTGCACCCAGCTGTTTTTTTTTTATTTTTTAACCTAATTTGGTCCATGTGTCCTTGCTTGTATGGAATTAGTGATGTTATTGCATTTTGAATTTAGGAGCCGGAATTTAAGTCATGGGTGCTACTTTTTTACAAGCACCGTTTTATCAGTTTAAATTAAATGTATTCACTAGGAAATGCAGTTAGCTATAGAAGAGTACTGTTTAGGATAAGATTGTTACAAAAAAAATGTAAAAAATCCTATCCCATTTAAAATAATAAATAAACTATTAGCCACAAACATTTAAAATTAAATTAATTTCTTTACTTGAAATGAATACCATTAAACACTGCATTTTGGAAAATCAAACAAACAGGTAGCTTACACAAATAAAATCAAAGCTATATGGGAGGCACCAGACCAAGGCAGGTAGAAATAAAGTTCAGATTTAGTCCACAAACAAGAGGCAGACAATGTCTTTATTTCTACCTGCCTTGGTCTGGTGCCTCCCATATTTTCTACATTGGATATTAGTCTTTTTGGAGGACCAGTTTGCCTGCACCACAGTGTTGCTTATTCTTTTTCTAAAATCAAAGCTATGTTGAAACAAAGGAAAAAGCACTTCACTAGGAAATTACTATATCGTTATTCATAAGTATATAGATTCATAAGTATGTAGAGTGAGTACTTTCATCATTTAACAGCAAGACTACAAATTATTGGGCTCCCAACGGGTTCCACTTGTGTAGAGTCTACATGTCTTCCCTGTATGAATTTTTAGGGGACCATTGTTTGTTTCCTGAAGTGTCTCAAAAATGCCAATAAATACATTGGAGAGAGTTTAAATTGCCTGTAGATGGCCATGTGCCCCGGAATTCAATAAACTCCATTTAGGGGAGTGTTATAGTGTACACAAAGTTGTGCCTGTGGAGGTGGCATGCAATGCATGCATGCAAAATAATTTAACACACACACACAACATTTCTTGCAACAGTGTGCAACAGTGAATCTGGCTATGAAACCTCTTAGATGTTCATATTTAAGGTTGCTTTGCTGGTTGCGTTGTCCATTGTGTGTTGATTGTCAATGATGTTTTGACCCAATGTTTGATTTTTTTGTTTGATGTATATTAAAATTAATATGAAATAATATTGTATGTGTGATTGTCTGTTTTGTCTTCTTTTGTTTTTTTTTCCCATTTGTGTGCTGTTTTGTTTACAGCAAAGCAAAGTTTTGGCTATGTTTCAGATGTTTGCATGATGTTGTTAAATAAATAACGTTAAGCATGCTGCACTGCTGCTACCTCATGTCAACAAATAAATAAATCTATGTAAAGACATCTGTTGGGACAATCTTGTGGGTCTAGGGGTTCTGGTGTCTAGGACAGGAGGTGCAAATATTTGGTTCTGCAGTGTGTGTTTGCAATATTTTTAGATTGACATTATAGATGACTGGTGTTGCAGAACGAACCAAGTTAACGCTGTGGTGCAATATCTGTCCGGCACGCTGTAAGTTTAGGATGTATGGTTATATGTTGTACACACATACATTTGTTTTGAAAATGGCATATTCCTTGTTGTTCATTATATTGACATACATCACCTTTACTAGACACTAATATTGTGTAGTTGTTTACCTATTTATATAAGTATTGTGCATATATTACCAAAAGTACTACTGCGGGTATAATCTGTACAATGTTCATGAAAATATAATTCAGCTATCATGGATTCATAGATTGCCACTAGGCTAACTGCCCCTGTGGGCCATTTTAAGCCTAACCAATTACCCCATGTGAGAATCAAACCCTGTACCTTGCATTTGTAAGGTAAACACCTTAACCATTATGCCAACCTCCCAACCCAATTGAATAACAGAGTTATACAAGTGGCTGTATATGAAATAACCTTGGAATTGCATTGCTTGCCACAGTTGGGCTCTGCTTACCTTCGAGCAGATACACACTGGCTTACTATGTTTGCGAGATAAGTGGAGCTCAGCTTTTTCAAATGTTGCAAAAACTAGACAGTGCACACTCTCAGCACAATATGTGCAGTTGGTGGGAAAACATGATCTTTAAAGTGCAATTGGCAGAAAATGCTCATTATACATTGAGCTTTATCTTTAGGAGACGTGGCTTTTGTTGTTGGAGAGGGTGTGTGCTTCTGAGTGCAGTTTTGAGGTGTTCAGGAGTTCACAGTCTTTGTTGGGCTCCTAGTTAAGGAGAATAACCCATGCCTTTTGCAGGGTGACTATGCAGGCTCTCAGTATAAGTCTGAAGCCTGGAACAGTGTGGCTAGGGCTTTGATCAGTGTGAACAGGTATCCCATGCACTGGTGAACAATACCATCGTCACTTTGATGATCTCCTTAGAAAGAAGAGGAATACCCTTGATCAGTGGATCAGGGAATGTTGAGCAGGGAACACTCCACAGATGTGTAAGTATAAATTGCATTGACTAATTGTAAAAGGTAAAGCTGAATATAGTCAAGACTGGTATTTATAAAGGCATTCTGTTTTTTGTTTATTTTCCAAGCTGCTGAAAAGCGAGCCTTGAATGTGAGGCCCCATGGAGCTCGGCTGGCAAGGGTGACAGAAGCATGTGGTATGTATGTAAAAGAAAGTATACACGCATTATCCTATAGCATAGCTCTCAACTGCCAAGATTTTTGCTGAATGTCCAGAATCACACATGTAAGAAATGGAGAGCTATTTATGGGACCGTTTTTTGGGGGAGACAGGTGCCCTCCTTTTTGAGGAGAGAGAGGAATGTTGGGGAAGGGACATAGGCGTGTCTGGGGAAGGCAAGTTGGCAAGGTGAGGAAGCAATTGCTGACAGATAAGACATATGAGACAAGACACATGGTTGGTGAAGGACATAACAGGTGGGTAAACACCATGGTTGGGGTGAGGATGGGGAATCGCAAACCCATGGACATCAAGTTGGGTGACAGCGAGAATCGAGTCCTCACCCACTAGATTGTCATCACTGTCTCCTCACTGCACCAATGGCTGCAGTGTCTGACATCTGTGTCTCCATGTATTATTCAGTACAGTGTTGGAGAGCAGTGTCTCCACTTGGTGTAGGTGTAAACCAGTTGTGCGGTGAATAATCCTATGCACCGTACCTGTCAGTTCAGCTCGGGTGGCAAAATCACCCCCTCTGCAACTGCTCCCAGAATGAACCACTGGCCTATCATCTGGGGCAAAACTGCCTAAGGGGCCAGGTAGTGTAGGGGCAGCTGGGGGAGTGTGGTCATGCTGCAGCCCAGAAGTGTTGGGCCTTGCTGCTGTAGCTGGTGGAGTGAGCATAGGCAGATCATGTGGAACCTGCCTACCCTGCTGTTCTGTAATAATAAAATTAAAAAAAATTAAAGTACAATAATGAAATAAAACATAAAGAAACAAAGGAAGTAATAAAATTATTTAAAAAATAGCGTAGAAAAATAATATTACAAATAATTTTGAAATAAAAAAAACAAATGCAAACACAATTATAATTAAATTAAAAAATAGGTAACAACAAAGAAATACAAAATTATGCATAATAAAACATTAATTAAGAAAATTAACAATAAAACAATAAAAGAAGAAAAGGGGTGGAGTGACAGAAAAAAAGGAGAACATTACTCTTAACCTCTTAGTGCAAGAAATCACAAAGCCAGACAAAATGGGGGACAAAGGCAGAAAAATAGGGTCATATTTTAAGTATTACTCTTATAAACTTAGTAATTTACTGCAGTAATAGGGTTTGTTTTAACATACATTTTTGAATGATTTGAAGTCTGAAACTCAAATGTAATTCATTATTTAGTAACTTCAGTCATCAGGTAATCCCAGTGATTTGTCTGAAAACCACCGATATTATGAGGAACAGACCAAAAATTTGAACTAAAAATCTGGACATTGTGTGAAAATACTGGACAGCTGAGTGGTATGATTATGCTAGCTTTACTTTTAACACCAACAACTCTTAACAAATAACTTTTACACTGTTAAGACTGCCAAGCTCATATCAGATGCACAGTATAATACCGATTGCATCAAGCAGTCATGGGTATTTGCATATGTACATATTTGTGTTCCAGTTATACTGATTACACTTTTCAGCAGGCTATCGTCGGCCCTGATTTATAGGTCTGTCGTTACATTGCAATATTGATGTAAACTTAACAGTACTGTGTAGTTGGGAAATGTGATTTTTGAACCAACAACTTGTGACTACTCTGCAATACTAGACTGTTGTTTTTGCCTACAAACTAATGCATGCATACTTTTCATTTACAGTTGAAAAATGCATACTGAATGCAATGCAGGTGTTTAACACAAAAAGCCGACTTTACTTTTAATGCTACAATAACAGTACTGTTTGGATGCATACATACCACATTAGGTTCATAGGTTAGTACTAGGCTAACTGCCCTTGCGAGCCATTGTAGGCCTAGCCAAATGTTCATCGTGTTTCACTGTTGCAGTCATTACTTTAGGGTTATCCTGCTGGCAGACTACCCACAGTCGGCCTGAATTCCAAGTCCTGGTCCGGCGTCGGTTGCTGTCGCTTCTTCCCTGACCTCAGTGCGCCAGGGGTATAAAAGATGCAGCCGACGCCATTTTCTCCAGTCTTTCTTGCCGCGCGGTGCCCGAAGCAGAAGCAGTTCGCAAGTGCCGGTCGGCCGACTCCCGAGATTTTTGCGTTCAAGTTTCAGATCTGAAGTCTTCATTTAAAACTAAGCACCCCGTTGGGGAAACTTTTTTCTTGCTCCAGACTGATGTCAGAAAAAGTTAATAATTGCATTTCTTGTAGGAAGCAAATACCTCATAAGGACTTCCATTCTTATTGTATTCCTTGCATAGGCCCTGATCACGATGTAGCTAATTGCAGATTTTGTGCAAGATTTAACCAACCCACTGTTAAGCGTCGGTACGATTTTGCATTTCATTACTTTGGCCGAAGATTTAATTACACCATGTCATCATATAGCCATCCGACTACCGCAATTCATAAGAAACGCAAGGAAAAGGACAGGCATCCGAGGTCCAAAACTGACGACGAGGCTTCTTCTAAGCCAGTCGCCGGTTCACCGGTTCTCAGTGAGGTGCTTTCGCAGTCCCTGACGCCCGCTACCTCAGAGCCGCATCCGACTCCCACATGGAGCAGACTAGGCCTCTGGAAACTCGAGGTATTGAACACTTGGAAAATATTCCCTCAGATGGGTCTGGAGCCGCTGAGCAGGCATCAGCTTCTGAGGGTGTTTTCAGGCCTACACAGTTATATATAAAACCGACTACAGCTCCAAAGGCAAAGACTAAAGCACCACTAAAGACAAAGAAACAAGTGCAGCAAGCTCATGGACAGGCCTCCATGCCTAAAAAACAGATGCTCAAAATGGCCGAAGACCTAATTACTTTGATCAGGGGTGGGGTTCCCATCCCCCTCCTGAGAAGAGGCCTAGGCAAGAGACAGAATATGTATCTTCAGATCAGGTTTCCATTTCCTCTGGTTCCTCTTCTGATCGAGAATACTCGCTCCCTCCCTATGAGGATTCCGATGCTGAAGAATCTATCCCTTCAGCCTCCCCTCCTGAGGATTTTTCTTTTGGGGAAACCCTGCATACCATGAGGGAGCACTTCCACTGGGAGAGCCAAGACTACTCAGAATCTAAGAAAAGGCTTAGAGATTTTCTTTTACTACCTCAGCACAGGCCTCTTGCTAGCCCCTGTTTTAGACATTGTAGATGATGTATTTTCAGAGTCCGGCCTCTCCCCTGACTCTTTACCCCTGGCACCTGTTAAGTCAGACAGATACTACAGGGTTCCAGATTCCCATACATTTCTTTATAAAAACCCTGCTGCTGACCCACAAACTATTTCTCAGGGTCCCAAAGGGGTCAAGGCTTCCACTGCAAGAAACCTTATCCCCTCTGATAGGGATTCAAGGGCGCTGGACAGATGGGTAGGAAAGGTTTACACTTCTGCTACCTTGGCTGTGAGGGCTTTAAATTGTCAATTTCATATGCTTAAATATCAGCAATACTTATTGTCACTGCTTAAACAGAAAATGTTAACAAATTCTGATTGTGCAGAAAACAAAGAAATGCAGGATTTATTGCATGCAACTGAACAAGTGGGAAAGCATACTTTGCAATGTGGTTTTGATTCTCTGGAGGCCTCTTGCAGGGCCGCTGTTACGGGTTCTGTCATTAGGCGACATGCTTGGTTAAAGGAACAGAATCTGCCTGATCATGTTAAAGCAAAATTATTAGATGCTCCATTACAGCATGATTCTTTGTTTGGTGTTAAAGCAGAAGAGGTGTTGAAGAAAATGGAGGACAAATCAAAATCTATGCAGACAGTTAAGGATTTCTTACAGGTGCAGCCACCCAGATTTAGCAGGAACTGGCCTACAAAGAATTGGTCCTTTCTAGTGTCAGACAGGCCACAAAGAGGCAGATACAGATGCCCCAGAGGCAGATCCCAGCTCCAAGGCTCATACAGGCCTAAACATTGGGGTGCTTCTACCTCCAAAAGTGGAGAAGACAAAGCACAGCCATACAGGAAACAATCCCAAAGACTTTCCTCTGCCAGAACCAAGCACTTATCTTTTAGCAGCCCCCTTAGGGGGAAAACTAGCACTTTTTTCACAAAATTGGCACATTATCACCCAGGACAAATAGGTCTTGAACATAGTGTCTCAGGGCTACAGATTCCACTTTCACACCCTGTCAAGGGCAAAAGGTATGCCAGACCTGCCACACAATCAATGGGCAGAGGCACAAAAGCAAGTTTCATCTCTCATGGACATGAGGGCCATTCAGCGGGTACCGCAACAAGAGCAGGGACAAGGATTTTACTCAAGACTTTTCTTGGTGCCCAGAAAGGACAAAGCCTGGAGACCAATACTGGACCTGTCTATTCTAAACACATTTCTGGATGTTCCAAAATTCAAAATGTTGACTCTGCAGCAGCTACTGCCCATGCTGGGCAAGAAGGCTTGGCTCATACCTTTGGACCTAAAAGAGGCATACCTGCATGTCCCAATCAGACAAGCTTGCATGCAGAAGATACCTCAGATTCATAGCTGGCTCAATGCACTACCAATTCTCTGCACTGCCCTTTGGCTTATCTACTGCACCCAGGGTCTTCACAAAATGCCTGGCACCAGTAATTGCATTTTTCAGACAAAGAGGAATTCAAATATATCCTTACTTGGACGACTGCCTTATTCAAGCAGAGAACAAAGACATTCTACTAAAGCATCTGGAGTTTGTAAAAAGATTACTAATTGGCCTAGGGTACACAGTAAACGAAAAGAAATCAAAACTAGTACCCTCTCAAGAGATAGTATTCCTGGGTGCATGCTTAAATACAACTGCCCAGATGGCTTATCTCACGCCAGACAATCAAAGGCAACCGACTTCTTACTTCACAATGTTGGAAACAAAGACCCAGTTATCTGCAAGAAAAATTCTGTAGGCTTTGGGCTTCATGGCATCCTGCATTCTGCTAATTCCATATGCCAGACTGCATATGAGGAAACTACAATGGTATCTAAAAAGTGTTTGCACTCAACATTGACACAGCCTGGAAACATTAATTACCCTCATTCCCTGCCTGCAACAGGAGTTTCGATGGTGGGCACAGGCCTGTCACCACAACAAGGGACAGCCATTCACTTTACCCACAGCCAGGCAGACACTAACAACGGATGCATCAGATTATGCCTGGGGGGCCCACATGGCAGGAAAATGTATTCAGGGCACATGGCCCGCAAGCCAGATGCATCTTCATATCAATCAAAAAGAGATGCTATCTGTTCAGAATGCCCTGACAGCTTTCAAGGATCTACTTCATCCAGGACAACTACTGATAAAAAAGGACAATACTACAGTCATGTGGTACATAAACAAGTAGGGAGGCACACATTCCTACCCCCTCTGCAGACAAGCCATGACCTTGTGGGACACAGCATTGACTTATCAAGTTCACCTGTAAGCACAATTCCTGCCAGGAAAAATAAATACTCTGGCAGACGAACTAAGCAGAAACCTCATGGATACCCACGAGTGGAAACTGGATCCACAAGACTTCAGCATGATAACAAGGAAATGGGGATGCCCAGACATAGATCTATTTGCTTCCCCTCACAACTGCCAACTACAGAGATTCTGCACAAGGACTTATCACAAGCAAGCATGGAAAGCGGATGCCTTATCCTTCAGCTGGAAAAACCTAACAGTATATGCCATTCCTCCGCTGCCTCTCCTCCCCAAGGTACTCCTAAAGGTCAGACAAGAGAAGCCAAAAATTATACTGATTGCCCCAGACTGCCCACGCCAGCACTGGTACCCAATCCTAAAGAACTTGTCTCAAGGTCCAGCCTGGACTTTGCCTCAAACTTCTCACTCACTGACCCAACAAAACAATCAGATCCTGCACAGCCAACTCAGGACCTTAAATCTGGCAGCATGGCAGATAATGTAGCCATTCAAAACACTCCTCTCTCCAAAGCTGTAATGGATGTTATTTTGGAGGCCAGAAGGCCCAGTACCAGAAAATCTTATGCAGAAAAATGGAAGAGATTCTGTGCTTGGAACCAGAAACAAGGAAGTGACACGTTTGTACCAAATATTCCTCAGATTTTATAATACCTAACTGAGATGCTAGACAAAGGGCTATCCTTTTCATCAATTAAAATTCATGCCTCTGCCATTTCAGCCCATTACAGTACGGAACCACCTATCTTTTCCCATCCGTTAATAAGGCAGTACCTCAGACGGGCCAAAAACATAAGCCCTCCAAGGAGAGCATCAATACCTGCATGGAACCTCAATTATGTCTTGGAAAAACTCACACTGCCTCCTTTTGAGCCAGCCTCAATAGCTGATATAAAATTCTTATCCTGGAAAACAGCTCTGCTCCTAGCGATAACCTCTGCAAGACGAGTCTCGGAGTTACAGGCACTCATGGCTGTGGAACCTTTTATCATTTTCCACCCAGATAGGGTTTCTCTGAGGACAAACCCTACATTTATGCCTAAGGTGGTGTCCAGTGTGGCCCTTAACCAAACCATTCACTTGCCTACCTTTTATCCAAACCCACAGAACAAGGGTGAGAGACTTCTGCATTCATTGGACATACACAGACAGCTATGCTTCTCCTTGGACAGAACTAAAGCTTTCAGAAAGACTGAGCAACTTTTAGTGGCATATGCTGCAGGATCACAAGGAAAGGCTATCTCAAAACAGACTATTTCAAAATGGATAGGCCATTGCATTCATTTCTGCTACACATACCATGGCAAATCAGTGCCTAAGGGCATTAGGCCACATTCAACCAGAGTAGCAGCCACTTCAGCAGCCTTCCTCAGAGGAGTACCAACCAAAGACATCTTAGAGGCTGCAACTTGGAGCTCAGTGCACACTTTTACAAAGCACTACCACTTACCTCTTTACTCTAAATCCAGAGCAGGCTTTGCCACTGCAGTTCTGCAGGGCCTCTTAGCCTGTCCTAATCCTATTTAGCACAGCCACCCATCCTCAGCTTTGGGATTCAACCCAAGAGTAATGACTGCAACCGTGAAACACAAAGAACATAGTACAGTTGTGCACCTACCATAAATGTAGATGTTCGAGTGTATTCACTGTTGCAGTCCTGGTCCCCTCCCTCCATCCCCCTTTCATTGCTGGGACTTATCTGTACTTCTCTGTTCTATACAACCTATGTGGTGTATTTGCTTGTAGATGAAGGAAATGTTTACTTTACTGAATGCATGTTTATTGGCATAATTTATTTAGCCTAGCCTTTTGGGGGCACCTGACATCGGGGGCAAGAAAAACTGAAGAAAATGGCGTTGGCTGCATCTTTTATACCCCTGGCACACTGACATCAGGGAAGAAGCGACAGCAACCAACGCTGGACAAGGACTTTGGAATTCAGGCCGAATGCGGGTAGCCTGCCAGCCAGCAGGATAACCCTAGAGTAATGACTGCAACAGTGAATACACTCGAACATCTACATTTATGGTAGGTACACAACTGTACTTTATCCCTTGTGAGACTCAAACCCTGCACCTTGTGTTTGTAAGGCCAAACACCTTAACCATTAGGCCACCCTCCCAACCATCGCATCCGTGTCAGTCTTGCTTCAAAGGTTTGCTGATTCAGTGCTTTTGTCTGTAGAGGCTGTGGAAAAAGCAGAACAGAGCACCATTGAGTGCCAATCCTGAACAAATGTAGCTTCTAACTCTTACAAGTAGTGCTTGTAAGAGATACTTACGCATTTGTGGAGTGCTGTCAGTCCAACATTCCTCAATCCAACAGTCAAAGGTATCCCTCTTCCTCATCATGAGGACTCTGTGGTGATTTCTACATTGTTTGCCAGTGTGGGGGCTACTGGTAGCATTGGTCAAAGCCCGGGCCAAACCGTTACATGCATCTGATTTGTAATCAGAACCATGGTAGCACTTTTGTAACAGCCGGGGCCCATACTTATTCACTAGGAGTCCAACAAACATTTGGATACCTTACCTTTGAGCACAAAATCTCAAAACCTCTCCATGAACAACAGCCATGTCTACTATAGATCAAGACCCATTTACAATAGTGTTTTCCCACCAAATCCAGTTCTCACAGATACTGAGAGCGTGCACTTTTGCATTTTGCAACATTTGAAAATGATGCGCGCCACTTACCATTATGCAAACATGTTATAACTAGTACAGATATGGTAACCAATACAGAGATGAATGCATTAAGTACATAACTGGCAAAATATTAGTGTGTCAGCCCCCAGGAATATAAATATTATGTAAGATACACTAGGTCAACTGTTATAATTGAGAGTGACTATAATGTGAAGTGGAATACTATTAAAACAGAATGGAATATGCTGGATTCGAACCCTGGACCATATATGATGTAGTCCTCCACTTACAGCTGTTGTAACAAGAAGATTGAAAAAACACTTGTCTATGTTTAATTTCATTGCTATATACTGCAATGTCACAACAGTAAAATAAAGGCTGCAAACCTTGTAGTAGAACCCAGGACCATCTAAACTTCAGCCCTAGACTTATCTGCAGCCATAAGATAAATTTTATGACCATCTCCTACACTAGTATTAATTATGAGGTTCACACTGTTAAATACAGCACAATGGTGCTTACCAGATTCACATCAGGCACAGTTACATTAATAGAATGTATCCAATGTCTATTTTTAGATGTCTGGGTCCTGTCTGCTACCTGGATGGTCAAGTTGTCTGGTTTGTGCAAATGCATTTGAGCTAAATGCAGCACCATGCAAACAGACACCCAGAAATTAAGAAAAAAAAAAAACAAATAAAAACAGGCAAAAACAGAAATCAAAGTATGACATACACAGTGGAATACGATAGTATACACGAGATATGCCTACATAGGTCTGGATTGCAAATAGCCTTGCAATGCACATTCAGAACACAGGATGGGTGCCTTAACCCTGTTTTTCACAAAAATATCTTTGCAGCAATCAGCAACACTCATTCAGCACACAAATTAAACAGAATGTACAGTTATATTAAAAAATTGCATGTTAGTTGTACATTTAGTGAAAATGTTCATCTTTACACATACTGCACTTAGTGATTACACACCCTGTTATGATTATTGCTTGCAAATATACAGCAAAGTATTTCCTTTCTGTGTTTCTTGGTCACTCAGCAGTTGTCTGAACAGTACTCGAAGGCATACAAGTTGTAAACCATTCAATATCACTGCATTTACAATGTCAAAGGATATTAACTGGGATTAATATGATATGCAATTGCTAACTAATGATAGCCAGGTTGGATGGCACAAACAAGCAGAGACTGCTCTTTTGGGGGTGGTGGTACAAAGGTGTGTACCTGCTATGACACAAACAAGAATATGTTGCTCCGGTTACCCTGCTTGATTGGCATCCTGCCTGTTTGATTTAGTGATGGTAGTGAAGTCAGAAACTGCCCACGGTGATGCAGCGGTAGCGTTGTCGCCTCACAGCAAGAGATTCTCCAGTTTGATTCTCAGCTGGAGCGCCTTCTGTGTGGAGTCTGCATGTCCTCCCCGTGGTCCAGTGGTGTTTGAAAGACATGCTTGAATGGGCATGCCTTCGTTGAAGGTTGGGCGTTGAGCTGGCACCTCGGCACCGTAAAAATCTACTGCCAATCATTAGTGGACCGGAGTTCCGCTGTTGTGACCCCTAACCGGGGAAAGCCGAAAGAAGAATAAGTGAAGTCAGAAACTACAATGTGTATCCTTACTGTCAAACTTTTCTCTATAATGCTTTCCCAGTACAAAAGTATGGTGAAGTAGGAAGATGGTTTTAGGCTTCTAGGTGGAGAGTTAGTATGCAATGGCTTGTCTCCTAGCCAGTGCAAGGACATACTGAGCACACCTCTGTCTGCCTATAACCACAGCAGCTGCTGTTTCCTCCTCTGTCTCCTCATCGACCTGTGGGTGTGGTGACCTTGGCATTGTCAGGAGGATGTGTACCCCTTCCCCTTGCTGGTCCTACTGTGGCTGTTGCCACAAGTTTAGCTTGGGTAGCATAACATATACTATGATTATTGTTCTGGGACATGTCAGTGGATTGTAACTGAGGCCTTGGCCAGATGTATGTAGGCGATGGAACCGTGACTCCAGCAGCTAAAAACATGCTGTTTGACATTACAGGTTGGACCATGTGCCTCATTAAGGTGTTTTTTGTGTGTGTGTGTGTGTGTGTGTGCGCGCTCGCGCATTTGTGATGGGTTTCATCAGCCATGACTCCAGTGCATGGTGTGCATCCACCCCTAAATGAGCTTGTGGGATATCCCCCATAGCAGACATCTCGTGCATTTGGGAGGTGTGGCACATAATGGGAGTAGTGTTAACTGCCAGGGTTGCCAGCACACACGTTCATAGGTTCATAGGTGTGTACTAGGCTAATGGCCCTGGGGCCTTTACAAGCCTAGCCTGTTATAAGTGCCTTGGCATTGTGCCGCCCGTCGTTAGTTCCCAGTGCCTCTATCAAGTAGAGCCACTGGAGTGATCCCTGGGGTGAATTTTCTATTTCTCATCCACTTGTCAAGATTTTTCTTGAAGAGGGCTAGTGAGGTGCTCTGCTTGACATGTATGGAGAGCATGGGCAGTCTCTGGGTTATGAACCTGTCCCTACAGTATGTTCTGTTGATTGTGGTAATGAGGCTGAGGTCTCTGGTGCATGTGGTGAGGAGGGATTGGGATTTCTTTAGATGCAGCATTTCTAACAGAGCTGGGTCAGACATGGCTCTATAAGTCAAGCAGAGATCGCCTCTTAGTAGATGATGTAAGACAGAGAATAGCTGGAGTTTTTTAGAGTCTGTTCATGTAGGACATGTGTTTAAGACCTAGGATCTTCTTTGTGAGGTACTTTTGTGGCCTGTCCAGCTGTTGCAGGTGTTAGGATTATTCCCTTGCCAGTACACATGACTTGGCAGTTGATCGAGCGGTAGGCCTTACACTTAATGTAGACCCTACCCTGTTCCCCAGGTGTAAAAACACATGACTGGAATGTATGTCACACATTACTTCAGGGTAGTGTACTACATGGTACAATTGTAGCATTCTTGTGGCCCTCTCCTCAGAACTAATGATAAATATATGTGTTCTCTGGCATGTTGAAGCATATCATGCCTATGACATACCAAGCATGTCCCCTGTTAGTCTGTGAAAGGTACCTGTGGTTAAGATTCTAAGTTCAACACGTACCTTAGTTTCCACTTAGATGGGTTCCCTGCATTTGCGTCTGGCTCTGAGTCAAGGCTGCCAGAGGTTGCACAGTTCCTGTACTGTGTCCTTGTCCTGCAAAGTCCTCACCTTCTCTGCCTATGCCTATTGCCAGCAGCACTGTAGCACAGAAAAATGTATTAAAGAAGCAGAGGTTGCTAACAATCTGTCTGTCAATACTTTGTGTCTGTACTCCACTAATTTTGAAATCTGCATAAAAAACAGCATGGAGTCTACTGGATGCTTTATATCTTGTTGACTAGCTCCACAAGATGGGTTGATTAGCATGCAGTTCATATCCTTATGTTGTAATTAGCAAATCTGAAGCATAGACTAAGACAGATGCAATGCAGTACCAAGGTACTTCATTATAAAAAGCCAAATGTGTAGCTAGCCAAACTGATGTCGATGAGAGTTACTGCATTGTTTAAGTCAGTGAGACATTTCTTTGGGACAGTATATCTCTCTCTCTCTCTCTGTAGAGGAATATTGAACACCAGCAGGTTTGTACCCATTTTGTTACCTACATAATGTACATGCTACAATGTATTTAAGAATAATGTGCAATAAATCTGTATGCAGTACGTAGCAGTGTAATCATGGCTTGGCCTTGTTTGTCAAGCCATTTTCAGAGGTACAGAGGATGTAGAACAGATGAAAATATAATGCTGTGTGATAACTGTGTACACGTTTCATGGACAGGACCTTTGATAGCATTTTTAGCATTTCAAAGTTGTTTCTTTGACACAGTTGGTCCTTAGCCTGTTAATTTGTTTGGGGGGGGGGGGCAAAGATGAGTTCCTGCTATGGCACAAACTGTAATGGAATGTTGTTTTAGGTGGGTGAGTATAGTTGAGTATCTGCTATGGCACAAGCAAGGATATGTTTTTCTTATTGCTCTGCTTGTTTTGTATCTTCCCTCCTGTAATTTTTGGTCATGTGCCTCTCATATATGACCCTTTCATGTTTATCTTGGGGGGGGGGGGAATACCAACAACCTTCCTTTACTGCTTTATCTGTAAACAGTTAATTTGTACTTATTTGATTCTTGTATGTATTATCATTTTTTTTACTTTTAGGACACAAAATGTCTGCTTGTCATAGGCCCCCCATTTACTGAGGAAGAGAATGACCTCATCCATGAGGCCTTAATGCAACATCATGCAGTACTGCTGGCGGGGGGGGGGGTGCAATATGGATGAGTGTACCAATGAATTAGTCTGTAATATAAATTCTGTTTGCCGACACAGTCGCACCTATGAGCAGGTGCATCACAGAGCCACAGATATGATTACTGCGGCAAGGAGGCATGCAGCTGCAGTGGCACGTGATCACCAGTGATGGGGCTGCTGCAGAACTCTGCTTCATTGCCACTGAGGAATTCCTGGTGAACATTGCCACTCAGGACACCTCCCAGCAATTGATGACACAGTGCGTTCTGAATGTGGGCACCACTCCTGTATCTCAAGAGGAGCTTCCAGGTATACTTTGTTAGATCATCATTAGAATACTGTGGCAATCTGAAATATTTTCAATAGTTTCTGTGTCAGTTTTTTTTTGGATGGGGGGATTTAAAATTGCTACAGTTTTAAGCTTATTTTGAAATTGAAGCCTATTCCAGAGGGGTAGCAACCAGTGGGAGATGTATCTCTCTTTCTAAAATGTTCTATATGTTTTAGTCTACATGGAGGGCCCTGGAACAGGTGACTGCAGACCCATATGACACGTGTAGGGGCAGCATTTCCATCACAGATGGGTCAGAGATAGCCCTGTAAGGCATACATAAGTCACCTCAATGCAGTCTATATAATACTGAGTACAGTGACAGCTACTTTCTGTCCATATAAGACACATGTTTGACACCCTGATTTTTATAAGTTAGAAATCTCTGAGGTCTGCCAAGTTTCTGCAAGTGCCTGTTACACTACATAGCAAAGGGAGCATTATATTCAAGAACAGGCCTGAGGAGGGATGACTATACGGGATTTAGAACTTATGTAATAGTGCTGCAGTGCCTTTGTTAATTAGAACTTAATGTGATAGTGCTGCAATGCCCTAATGTGATAGTGCTGCAGTGCCTTTGTTAATAAGAACTTAATGTGATAGTGCTGCAGTGCCTTTGTTAATTAGAACTTAATGTGATAGTGCTGGAGTGCCTTTGTTAATTAGAACTTAATGTGATAGTGCTGCAGTGCCTTTGTTAATAAGAACTTAATGTAATAGTGCTGCAGTGCCTTTGTTAATTAGAACTTAATGTGATAGTGCTGCAGTGCCTTTGGTAATTAGAACTTAATGTGATAGTGCTGCAATGCCCTAATGTGATAGTGCTGCAGTGCCTTTGGTAATTAGACCTTAATGTGATAGTGCTGCAGTGCCTTTGGTAATTATAACTTAATGTGATAGCGCTGGAGTGCCTTTGGTAATTAGAACTTAATGTGATAGTGCTGCAGTTCCTTTGGTAATTAGAATTTAATGTGATAATGCTGCAGTGCCTTTGGTAATTAGAACTTAATGTTATAGTGCTGCAATGCCTTTGCTAATCTGATGGAAGATGTAGAAAACCTTCCTCACCACAGTAGACACCTTTCAGTCTACTTATGTTCCCAGATGCATCAGTACAGAATTGGTGATTAGGGTATTCAGGGTTATGTCATAATGAGCTGGAACATTGTTAATACCAAAGGAAATGATGATGCATTTATTTGAAGTTCGTTGAACAGCACAGAGCGGTCATCAGTCATTAATCTGTGTAAGCCCCTTTTGAACAGCACTCACATGGTTAGGGGATTCAGTAATAGCACTTAAGCTGCATTCAACCACAAACTTGGCTAGCCACAGACACACTTGTGGTCTGGACTTGTTCAAAGTACATGGCAAACGTGAATGGCCACAGCACTGACATTTGGCATAATCCATGGGGATCAGTTCTGCTGCTAGAGGTGAATTCTCCCACTTTGAATGAGCATTGTTAGTCTGTGAGCCAGTTTTCAACCCACCTAACAACATAGGTGTTGATATTCATCTGGGTTAGTTTCTCTCGGATGCACAAATGTGGGATTATGTCAAAGGCCTTGGCCAAGTCAAGATAGACAAAGTCAAAGTTGTGCACACATGCTATGTCTCTGGTCACTTTATTGAATACCGCTAAGTTTAGCATGCACAACCTACCCTTGAGAAAACCAAGGTGGAGCAGATGTAGTGTTTGGATGTCAACTCTGTCCTTGTATCCAACATCCATGAAAATCCATGAGGCTGGTTAAACTTAAGGGGCTATATGTACATGTGTATGTTGCTGATCCACCCTTGTGTAGGGGGAAAATTGGTTGCTAATTTAAAATCTATGTGGATAAAGATAGTACTTAGACTGTGGTTGAATAGGGTGCCTAGTGCAGTAGTTCACTGGTTAAGAACATTAAGAACGCATACCAGACTGCCATCTGGTCCCATGGAGGCTGTGTTCCTAGTCTTGGGAAGATTTTCCATAACTCCTCTGTGAGGATTTTACAAGGTGCCTTATTTGCTTGTTTAGGTTGGGGAAGGTCATCTTTCAGTTTGGGATTCCCACTTTTGTATTTGTAGACATCAGCTTTATTTGCTTAGTGTATAATCAAGTAATGTCAGACATCCATCAGCATGGTTTATATTTTTGTGAGGCTCTTTCTTTGACCTGTCAGGTACATATGTGTCAATACAGTTGTGTAGTATTTATACAGGACATCAGGGTATACCTTACTATAGCTGTTAATGTCCTGCATGGACACTGGAGTTTGGAAGTAGATTATACCATCCATTAGGAGGGTGTAGTTACCTTGTAAGATGTTTTTTCAGCTGACTTCTCATTTTTGTAATTCTGTACCTATTACTAATTCTAAAAAGAATGCCTTATAGTTGGATTTAAACAGTGAAGGCCCTACACACTAGGCATTGGCTTGGTCAATGCTATTTGTGAGGACCAGATCTAGAGTATTACAGACCCTTTTGGAGCGGTGCAATCTTTGTTCCATGGCATATGAGTTACCAAAGTCCAGGAAGTATTGAGCAAGTGAGTTTGGCCTCCTATAAGGTTCACAATCAATATAGGTATAGTTGAAATCATCCCTGAGTAGGTTGTTTTGCTCAACTTCAATTGTTCCATGTACTTATAAATAGGCTGTGGGCTTTCTTGTTCATGGGACGGGACATATAACTGGCGATAACATGAAGGGGTTTCTTAGCCACAGTAAGCTGGACTTGCATTAACTCCATATACTTATGTTATGTAACCAGTCTAGAGGTGGAATTATCTGCAATGAAGATAGATACTCCACCTCCTGTGGTTCACACAACTTCAAATTGTGGTCTGAATGTGTGGAAGGCATTGTAGCCTTGCAAGGCCGGGTTACTTTCTGTGGCCTTGAACCAGGTTTCTGTGATTGCACAGACATCAACAACTTCCAGTGAGAAGAGTGCTTACAGAGTGTGCAATTTCTGATGTTAACTCCTACAGTTTAGCAGCATGGCCCTTATTTTGTTGGAGTTGTATATTTTCATATATCAAATTCTGCTTTTGTGACCTTGCCTAATAAAGGTATATTATGGTGGAGGCAAGTGCCTTAGCCAGATAACAAAAGCCTAGAGGTGTTCAATTAAGTCCATGTTTTACAAAGCAGCTTGGTATATCTACATTGTCATCTCACACTAACAGGAACTGGATCCCCTTAGAATGACACCAGAAATGTAACCAATTTCAGAAAGTCATTTTTCTTTATATTGTTGTATTATCCTAGGCGAGCGTATAATGCTGGTCATACATGCCTAGGACACATATTTAGAGAACTCAGTCATGTCTGCCTCCCTGTCTTCCCGAGAGATACATCTAAGGTTGTTCATACCAACACCAGCTATGATGGATTAATAGTGAGACTTGTTGTGGAGAGACTTGCTTGCAGGTGTGATGTGAGAACTACTTGTGCCACACAGCTGGCACTAAATTTCTCCTTGTTTAAGCTGGTGAGTGGGGTGTGTATATGGCTCACTATACAATCAGCTATAAGGACAACCTTTGTAATAGAAAACTACTGTATTAAGCACTTCCTGGGTAAGACAGTGGTGCTACTTTTTCATGTGTATTGTGCGCTTTAGGTGTAGTGTTAGGTGTAGCATGTTTGTGTTTTAGATGTCTCTACTGTTTAGGTGGATTTCTGGAGAGTACCACCACCCATGATGGTACTTCAACGATGTAGTACAGGCTTAACAGTGAACATGAGGCATGATCTGCACAGAGTCAAAAAAACATGTCAGCTAGGCTAGCAGAGGAAAAATAAGGAAAATGACAGGTCGTAATGTGAAGTGTGAACCTGGTACCTGCATAGAGAATGAGAAAAGAATGGGGGTATGTGATATGGTGCTATTTTAGGGGGACTAAACTATGGAGTGTACAGTAAGAGGACTATCCAAAGTGGGATGTATAGTTCTGTTGTGGATAGGTAAGATATGACATTACTGCTTGCTTAACTGAACTTCTCACACCTATGTTGAGCTGTTAAAGATCTGCTCTGTTAGATAGCATTGGTTGATTGTAATGGAAAATAAGTGTATTGTTCCTGCATGTATAACTGCAAAGAGCTAAGCTCTCTGCATGCAAACAAGAGCAGAGCAGCTAAGGCAATGAAACACTGTTAAAGCTCAAACTGAGACCGGCGATAGTTACCTAAAGATATATAGTCCTAGTGTACACTCCAGTCATAAGGATACAAGGAGGTATTCTCACAAAGCAGGTGTCATGATGTTTACTTATCAATAGTTAAACAGAACTGGATTCATCCAGTGTGAGTCCAGTTTATAGTGCAATCAACACAACTGCAACAGAATAAAAGTAGGAAATGTCAGTTTGTTTGTTCATGACATTACATAAGCAACAGAGTCAAAAGCAGCACAATATATTCCATATTTAATCATAGCAACAACAAAAAAATACCATAACTATACTTTTTCTTACATAAGTAAAAGCAGCAGCTGGACATACCACAGGGCTTTTGCTTCTTAACAGTGCCTAAAACAATGTCATGATGAATATGCATAGAACAGTGTTCCATAGACTGCTGTAAAACACTCTCTGTGTAATGTCCAGTAACAGCACACACAAACACACACACACACACACACACACACACACACACACACACACACACACACACACACACACACACACACCCCACCTACCCACACAGTTGACTGCAGAGAGAATAGAACCCCAACCTAACAATACAGACTACAGAACACAGTACTTAACACATGCACCATGGCACAAGTCTGATTTTCAGAGGACTGCAGGTGATCTTATAGTAGAAGACATCAGCAGGCTATGTGGGAGACAGGAGATTGGAGGCCTGCATGAAATGAATGATTTTGCAAGCACCAAAACACTGGAGGCCATTGGAGATGTCAGTTTGGGGTACAGACAAACAGACACACACACACACACACACACACACACACACACACACACACACACACACACACACACTCACACTCTACTGCAGTGAGAAATGAACCCCTACCTATCCAAGTGCACAGACTACAGAACACAGTATTTCACACAAAAGCCATGCCACAAGTCTGATTTATATTAGACTGCAGGTGAACCTATACTAGATGACATCAGCAAGCCATGTGGGAAACCACAGCTTGGAGATTTGCATAGGCGCATAGCTTCTTAGTGTCATCTGAGGGTAATAGCCTAACAGCAGTATACTGTTTAGAAGCCTAGCTGTGTAACAACACAAGTACTCTTACTGAGTATATTTGGCTATTTGAATTTGTCAGAGCAAGCCTGTGAGCACCACCAAATAGCCCTGACCATGAAGGGCACACAACATTATATATTACACTTTGTATTGTAGTTGATATATGTATTGAAAAAGTAAGGCGATCCCAGGGTTGCACTGATTTTTTGGTGTGCTTGGTGGTGGGGAAACAAATGGACAGATTGTAAATATATGAACATATAGTTATATTATGCCCTTAGTTTGCAATAGTTATATTGTGCCCTTAGTTTGCAATGTTCTCACATGTAATTTTATATCAGACAAAGGAACTTATAAATATAGTGCAATAAGAACGTATCATGTCATATTTTTCTGTGTGTATGTGGGTGTGGATATATATATATATATATATATATATATATATATATATATATAGCGCAAGTAGCATCGGATTTGTGTAATGGTTAACTAAGTGTACATGCATGCGAGATAGACCTGTTTGCATGTAAGTAAGCAGTGCACAAACGTGAGCCGCATTGCCAACATCTGAGATGTACCATTATGTAATATATACCTGCTTCTATAGCCCAGTCCTGTCTGTACTCCATGCCAGGATTTCCCAATCATTAAGAGCAATAGCTAAAACTATCCATTTTTTTTTTTTTTTGCTGTTGGCAGTCTACTTCAACATAATCTTATCTTGTTTTACCCTATTTTTTCAATGCTGAGCTTCACGCAAACTAGATCAACCTTCTCAAAACTGTTTTCTAGATGCAGTGCATCACGCAAATGTGGAATTAAAAAAAGACAGAGGATAAATATTAAAAGTAAGAGGCACATAATCAAAGTCTGTAAAAGCACACTACCAGTTGGTAGTACACATCCCAAAATTCTACGTATGCCAAGATTTGAACCCTCACACCAATACAGCTTCAGAAAACAGGATGAAAGCCTTAGTCCTCTTTGCCACAGAAGCAGCTTGCCTGCACAGAACTGGGGTCATTCATCACACAACCAACTGCATAAAAATGTACACTGCTATCAAAACATGGACTGTATTTTATACATGTAATTCTCTGTATTATATTTGGACATAGAGCAGTTAGTCGTCACACAACCTGTCATAATTATGGTTACAAATATACAGCTGTGTCTTACATGTCTGTGGTTGTTGGTAATTCATCAGTTACCTAACACTTGCTATGTGTAAGTCAGTCTATATAATTGTACTTACAATGTGAGAGGATATTAACTGTGGCATAAACACACATATACTGTTGTGTTGGGGGATAGCTTAGCTGAGTTACTGTTATGGCAGGAACAAGGGTACACTCCTCTTTTGGGTGTGAGGGAACAAAGCACAGTTACTGTTATGACACACACAAGTCTGAAGTCAGAAACTGCACTGTGTGTGTATCCTCACTTTCTAACTTTTCTCTTGATTGATTTACCAGTACAAAGGTATGGTTCTAAACTGAGACCACACAATGAACATCAGTTATCTGCAGAGGTATGACTATGTGAATGTTTCATGCCTGAGGCCTACTAATTACAGTTGTCATGTGTTAAGGTAATTTCTGTACAAGTCCACCACTATTTACTTGTTTACTGTACCACGTTAAGAAATACAAGGATATGTCATAATATTATTAAAGAGTACAGTCTAGGTTCAGGACTTACCTTGCAAATTCAGGAGTTGACACACCTTTCGTTCAAGGCTGACTATCTGATGCAAGCAGTACACAGCCAATACATTGGTAGGTAAAGGTTGTGTGAGTTACCTGGCATCAATTTTAATATATGTGTGAATAGAAAAAAGGTATTGGGTCCCTAGATGGCCAGTGAATGTGCTACACATTGTCTCTTGCAAAGCAAGAGCATACTGAGCATTCCTACATCTGCCTACAGAGACAGCAGGTGGTGGTTCCTCCTCTGAGTCCTCCTCTGACTGTGGCTGTGGTGACCTAGGCATTGGTGGGGGGATGTGTGCCCCTTCCCTTTGCTGATCCTGCTGCAGCTGTTTCCAAAAAATCAGATTGTGGAGCATAGCATGTACTGTGAATATCTGTGTACATATGCATGGATTATACTGCAGGGCTCCATCAGATATATCTAGACACTGGAACCATGAATTCAGCAGCCCAAACACATACTCTGTGATGTTTTCAGTTTTAGCATGTGCCTTATGGCATTCTTCCATGGGTGTGTGTGTGTGCACTTCTGATGGGTGTCATCATCCACGTTTTCAGGGCATAGCCAACATCCCCCACTAAATGGCTGTGTGAGATGGCCCCCATTGCAAACATTTAGTACAGTTGTGATGTGTGCCAGATATTCATGGTAACTACCAGGGTTGCCAGCACACACATTCAAGATAATTCCTTGGGCACTACACATGACTTGGGAGTTGATGGAATGGTATCTCTTGCAGTTAATGTAGATTCTACCCTGCTCACCAGGTGGTACCTTGATGTGTACATGAGTGCAGTCTGTGGCACCCAGTACATCAGGGTAGTGCAATATACAGCAGAACTGTTGCATATTGCTGGCCCTCTCCTCAGAAGAAGGGAGAAAATATATATGCTTACTGGCATGTATGAGCATAGCATCCAGGAGCTAGTGGAGGATCATGGATGCTGATGTCTGTGACACATTCATCATGTCCCAAATTGGTCTTTGAAGAGTACCATAGCTAATATTCTAAGGGATACACATACCTTAGTTTTCAGTGGGATTCGGTACGTTCAGTTGGCTCTGGCTCTAAGTTAAGGAAGACAGAGCTGTCAGAGTTCTTGTAATGTGTCCCTGTCCACCTTGTAGCACTGTTCAATCTCTAGCATATGTAGCAATGGGAAAGTTACCCTGGGCCTAAACATTCTTCTCCTTCTCGGCCTAGGCCTATTGTCAGCAGCACTAGCAGCATTGGCTTCAGCCTGTAGCACATACAGATGTAGAATAGCTGCAGCAGCCCCTACCATTATCGTAGTTAAAATTTCCTTGCCTGTACTCCAGTGGTGTTGAAGTATTGAGGGAAAACAAGAATGTAGGTTACATGGCTACTTTATACATTCGTTGATTAGATTCACTCTGTGAAATTGGCTAATTAACATGCATTTCACCTGCCTAGGCTGTAATTAGCATGAATTTAACACACCTGCTGAATGCTCAGTAGTATGCTATGAGCACCTTCATCCAGCGCTGCGCACCACTGCATAAATAGGATAAGCATAAGCAAAATTAATATGAGTATTTGTATCTCTGTTTTCCTGATATCACACAGGCATGGAAAATAAAAAATGAAGAAAAGGTTGCACATCCTGTACTTGGACACAGGACCATTGAGACTGTAGTCCTACACATACATGTGCTGCCAAAGGAATAGTTGCATAACAAGTGCACTAAAACATACCTAAGTGCACCATTGCACAAACATGGTAAAAAAAAAAAAAAAAAAAAAAAAGGTAACCTGACACACCGCCCTTATGTCATCACTCGCTGTTGACATCCATTGGAAACAAAAACACTGTGGAAGTGCCTAAACGAAGTGAACATCCCTACAAGGTTACTCTTTTTTGTGATTCAACAAATCTGAGCTCATTTGCATCTTCACCATGCTGACAGCCTGGAATCTACACGGTTAGTAACCCTGTAAGCAGGGAAACTGCATGGGAGCACATTGTTGTAAGCATAAGACAGGGTATTACTTTGCCTATGTATGTGATGCATATTGCATTATGCTTACAGTACATTAGAGTACTCTGTTTCAAGAGTTTTAAACATTTTAGCAGCCTGCACTATGTGCAAGTTTATTCCTTATATGGGGGTGAGGGAGCAAAGGTGCATTTATAGTATGGCAGTTAAAATTAAAAAAATGTTTTTGGTTGACAAATTTTCTAGCATCCACAGTGTGTACCTAGGGCATAATATGTGTACTGTGTCCTGTTAGGGTCAGTTATGTACATATGTAACAGCTTTAAGTTGCCCTTGTTTTCTTGTAGACTCATGTATTCAGAACTTTTCTGAATACACAGCCAACACGAACACGTAGTGTACATGGTTTCATTGCAGGATGTTGGATAGCGCCACCATATTGGATGTCCTTCAAGGATGCATCTGCAGTCCTAACATATGGGTTGTCCTGCCTCAGGCAGCCCTTCGGTCGGCCGGATTCCAAAGTCTGGGTCTGGCCTCGGCTGATGTCGCACTTCACCCGACGTCATAGCTGCTGCGAATTGGGTATAAAGGCATCAGCCGACGCCATTTTCCTCAGTCTTTCTTGCCACGCGGTGCCCGAAGCAGAAGCTGTTCGCAAGTGCAGGTTGGTCAGATCCAGAGATTTCTACTACCGAAGACTTCTAAAAAGCTAAGTACCCCGTTGGGGACTCTTTCTTGCCTCAGCTGATGTCAGAAAAAGTAAATAATTGTTTAACTTGTGGGAAACAAATACCTCATAAGGATTTCCACTCTTACTGCCTTCCTTGCTTAGGCCCAGACCACGACGTATCAGCTTGTCTAGCCTGTGCTTCCTTCAACCGACGGACACTTAGACGTCGGTCGGAGTTTGCAGAGGAGTTTTTTGGTCCTGCTTTTGCTTACAAAATGCTGTCGGAGACCCCGACTTCACAATTAGCTAAAAAGCGTAAGGAAAAGGACCGACACTCGCGGTCCACGGTTTCGGCCGAAACCACGGTTAAGCCAACCGCGAGTGTCTCGGTTTTGGCCGAAACCGAGTCCTCGGTTCTTCCTTCGGCCGAAAGCTTGCCTCCGATAGCCGAGGCCTCACACAGCATGGCTGAATCCGCTACTGAACTTACCCCTGCTGTAGCAGGCTCCCAGGATTTATCAGATACTATTCCTTTAGACATGTCTACTCCTGCACGTGGAGCTGCTAGGCCCCCTGCATTTATGTCTATCAAGGCTTTTTCTAGGGCTAAAGCAGCTAAATCTTCTAAGGCCTTGCCTGCTAAAACCCCCTCACACAGGCCTACCTCCAGTTCCCAAATGCTCAGCTTGGCTGAGGATCTCATTTCTTTGATCAGGGGATCCCAACCTCACCCAGACAGGGCCTCTCAACCCCCTCCAGAGAAGAGGCCTAGAGCAGAGCCCCCGGATCCTGTTTCTACAGACTACTCCTCGGATGATTCAGAAAACTCAGGTCCTCCAGAAGGCCCATATTCTCCTTATGAGGATTCTGATGCAGAAGACTCCATTCCTTCTGCCTCTCCTCCCGAGGAATTTTCTTTTGGGGAAACCTTACATGCTATGAGAGAGCATTTTCAATGGCAGGGCCAGGATTTTTCAGATTCAAGGAAAAGGCTAAGGACCTTTTTACATTTACCACAGCATAGGCCTTTAGCCATTCCTCCAGTACTTACAGTTGTTGATGATGCTTATAATGATGCCTGTACTGCCCCTGACTCTCTTCCCCCGGCCCCTGCCAAGCCCGACAGATATTACAGGGTCCCCGACACACACTTTCACTTGTATAAGGCTCCTATTGCAGATCCTGAAACCATTTCACAGGGCCCCAAAGCTGTAGCAGCTGCCTCTGCCAAAACCCTCCCTCTGAAAGAGAATCTAGAGCATTAGAGAGATGGGGTAAAAAAGTTTATACTTCTGCTACTCTTTCGGCTAGGGCCTTAAACTGTCAATTCCACATGATTCAGTATCAGGAATTTTTGTTAGACCAGCTAAATAAAAAACTGTCCTCTCCTGAACCTATAGACCGTAAGTCCATTCAGGATTTGGTACATAACACTCAGCAGGTCAGTAATCATTCCTTAAAATGCGGCTATGATGCACTGGAGGCTTCCTTTAGATCAGCTATGACTGGAACAGTGATTAGAAGGCATGCCTGGTTAAAAGAACAATCCTTACCAGACCATGTAAAGTCAAAGCTTCTAGATGCTCCCATGGAGAAACAAAGTTTGTTTGGCTCCCCTACACAGCAAGTGCTAAAGAAGGTGGAAGAAAAAGCAAAATCTGTCCAAACAGTCAAGGATTTCTTACAGGTCCAGCCTCTGAGGTTTAGTAGAAATTGGCCTTCGAAGAATTGGTCCTCTCCAGACACCTCCAGAGCACAGAGAGGCAGAAATAGGCGCCCAAGGGGCAGAGGTCGATCCATAGGTGCCTACAGGGGACGTCAGTGGCAGCCTAACAACCAGAGAAGTACTGCCACAGATTCAGCTACGACCACCCCCACAGGACAGACACAATGACTTGACTCTGATACCGCCTCCCAGGGAACAACTGCAAGCACCCTTAGGCGGAAAGCTTGCCTTATTTTCCGTAAACTGGCATTACATTACAGGAGACAAATGGATTTTACAGACAATAGACAAAGGCTACAGGTTTCACTTCCACACTCTACCAAAAAAGAGAGGAATGCCAAACCTACCACCAAACCAAAAAACAAACGCTCTAGCACAAATCAACCACCTACTAAGGATGAGAGCTATAGAAAAGGTACCGCCTATGGAACAAGGGCAAGGATTTTACTCCAGACTTTTCCTGGTACCAAGGAAAGAAAACCAATGGAGACCTATTCTCAACCTGTCCGCTCTGAACACATATCTCATTGTTCCAAAATTCAAAATGCTGACCCTACAACAACTTCTTCCCATGCTGGGCAAGGAGTCTTGGCTGGTGACTCTAGATCTCAAGGAGGCATACCTGCACGTCCCTATATGACCAGATTGCAGAAGATACCTCAGATTTCTTGCAGGATCAGAGCATTATCAATTCTCAGCATTGCCCTTTGGCTTATCTACTGCGCCCAGAGTATTCACGAAATGCCTGGCATCAGTAATTGCTCATTGCAGGCTTCAGGGAATTCAAATTTATCCATACCTGGACGACTGCCTGATACAAGCGGACAACAAGACCAAATTAACAAAAGATTTAGAAAAGGTTATACAACTACTGCAAGCCCTGGGATACACAATCAACATGAAAAAGTCAAGGCTGGTACCATCCCAAAGGATAACATTCTTGGGTGCAGAACTGGACACATCAAATCAAATGGCATTTCTCACAGCAGAAAAGCAAAAGCATCTACCACTCTATTTCATGGCATTAACAACGCAGAACCAGCTTACAGCAAGGAAAGTCCTGCAAGCCCTGGGATACATGGCATCCTGCATAATATTGATTCCACATGCCAGGCTACATATGAGGAAGTTGCAATGGTACCTAAGGAATGTATGGTCTCAACACAAGCACAGTCTAGAAGCCCAGATTCCAATAATTCCATGCCTGAAACAAGAATTCCTGTGGTGGGCTCAGGCCTGTCAGTTGAACAGAGGTCTGCCCTTCCACAAACCTCACCCAAGCCAGACCATCACCACGGACGCCTCAGACCAAGGCTGGGGGGCGCACATGATGGACAAGTGTATACAAGGCCTATGGACACAAGACCAGCTGAACCTACATATAAATCAAAAAGAGATGCTGGCAGTGAAACAGGCACTTCAGACATTCAGACCTTTTCTTCAACAAGGTCATTTGCTGATAAGGACGGACAACACCACAGTCATGTGGTATATCAACAAACAGGGAGGCACACACTCATATCCTCTATGCCGGATGGCAATGGACCTGTGGAATGTGGCCCTGAACCACAACATTCAACTCCAGGCCAAATTTGTGCCAGGAAAAGAAAATTCACTAGCAGACACCTTAAGCAGAACTACCACGGATGCCCGCGAATGGATGCTGCATCCAGACATCTTCAAAACCATTACAAAGAAATGGGGACTACCAGAAATAGACCTGTTCACATCCCCACACAACCACCAATTGAGGAAATTCTGCACAAGGACATACCATCCACTGGCTTGGAAGGTGGACTCCCTATCCTTCAGTTGGGAAAACCTGACAGCATATGCATTCCCACCTCTTCCTTTGATGCACAAAGTGCTACTGAAGATCAAAGAAGATCACCCAAGGATCATCCTGATAGCTCCAGACTGGCCGAGGCAGCATTGGTACCCGCTACTGAGGAGTATGTCTCGGACACACGCATGGCCTCTACCTCTAGTGCCTTTACTACTAACACAGAACAACTACAAGATCCTTCATCCAAACTTGAAAACACTGCAGCTAGCTGCTTGGAATATTACATAAAACAAAATAACCCAGACTTATCTCAGAGGGTTAAAGACATTATCCTGGAGGCTCGCAGACCCTCCACAAGGAAGACTTATTCAGCCAAATGGAAAAGATACCTCATTTGGAGTGCAGCAAAAGGAGAAAATGTATCATTAGCAAATGTAGCTAACATCCTGGAATACTTAGCAGAACTTTTCCACAATGGCCTGTCTTACTCCTCCATTAAGATTCATGCATCAGCAATTTCAGCAGAATACAACACGGATCCTCCAGTCTTCTCTCATCCTCTACTCAGGCAGTTTCTGAGAGGAATTAAAAATGTAAAGCCTCCAAGGAAGCCACCTTTGCCTACATGGGACCTTAACTTTGTGCTGGAAAAGTTAACACTTCCCTTTCGAACCAGCAGCAACAGCAGAATTACAGTTCTTATCTTGGAAAACTGCTTTCCTGCTTGCAATCACTTCAGCAAGAAGGGTTTCTGAATTACAGGCATTAATGGCAGTACAGCCCTTCCTTAACTTCCATCAGGATAGAGTGTCCTTGAGAACTAATCCTACTTTTATGCCAAAAGTGGTCTCCAGGGTATCATTGAACCAAGCAATCCACCTGCCAACATTCTTCCCCAACCCACAGAACAGGGGGGAAAGACTACTACATACATTGGATGTACACAGGCAATTGCGCTATTATCTGGACAGAACCAAGACCAACAGAAAGACTGACCAGCTTCTGGTAGCATATGCATCAGGAATGGAAGGAAAAGCAATTTCAAAACAGACAATCTCAAAATGGATAGGAAATTGCATTAGATTTTGTTACTCTTTTCATGGAAAGACAACTCCAGAAAACATCAGACCTCACTCCACAAGGGCTACAGCCACTACTACAGCTTTCCTACGAGGAGTGGCTACCAAAAACATTTTAGAAGCTGCTACTTGGAGCTCCGTGCATACATTTGCCAAGCATTATAATCTACCTTTATACTCCAGATCCCGAGCAGGTTTTGCAACTGCTGTTTTGCAAGGGATCTTAACTACACCATAATCATCTTAGTGCCTCCACCCGCAGTTTGGCTATGGTATTCTACCCATATGTTAGGACTGCAGATGCATCCTTGAAGGACATAGTACAGTTTTGTACCTACCATAAATGTAGATGTCCGAGAGGTATGCATCTGCAGTCAGGATTACCCACCCTCCTTCCCCTCTGTGGTACTCCTAGGGTATTTGCCCATCTTGTAGCTAGCTGGGGGAATCTATTATGGTGTATTTGTTTGTATATATGTATATACATGCTTATATTGTTTGCTGTCTACTGTTTGGAACCATTTGCATTTATCCAAATTTAGCCTTCCTAGAGGGCACCTGGCATCTGGGGCAAGAAACACTGAGGAAAATGGCGTTGGCTGATGCCTTTATACCCAATTCGCAGCAGCTATGACATCGGGTGAAGTGCGACATCAGCCGAGGCCAGACCCAGACTTTGGAATCCGGCCGACCGAAGGGCTGCCTGAGGCAGGACAACCCATATGTTAGGACTGCAGATGCATACCTCTCGGACATCTACATTTATGGTAGGTACAAAACTGTACTTTTCCTTCATTCGCATAAAATTCAGCTGCTTATGCTGAAATTTGCATGCCACAAATGTTTCCATATTTGCATGTGAGTGCATGCCGTTACATGGAGTCTACTGAATCTAAAACTTGCCATGGCCTTGTAAGAATAGCGCCGCAACATGAATACAGTAAAAATTGTTGTGAAGGTTTTATTGAATTCCCACTGTGGTCTTTACATGCATGTCAGTATATGAGTGTGTCCCACAGTTGTTTGCTATCCTATCCACAATTGGTTCTTTGCCTTACACCCACTATGTGAGGTGATAGGCTGTCTCTCCCCACTGTGACTTTGAATACATTTCACAGTAGTGATATTTATTGTACATTGTTCATAGTATTAATTGAAAACTGTTTCAGATGCTTGTAATTTATTGTATATATACATACATACATACATACATACAGACAAATATTTCAAGCACGGGCAATAATACCCTTCTAGCCTGCCAATATACCAAAATAGTCATTCCCATAATAAGTGTCCAAGTTTTTTCTTAAAATATATAGCGCTTGCTTTAAGATAATCTGGTAGTCTGTTCTATGCATCAGCTACTCTGTCAGAGAACCAACTAGTACATCTCTTATTCCTATATAATATCCTACACAGGTTGTCCAATTCTCTACTACTCTTTGATAACCCCCAAACATTCCCAGAAGTAGCTGTCTCTGAATGCTCAATATACCAGAATAAGGTCTTCTCTTAAATATTTATATGAGACACTGTACAAGTGCAGATATTTTAATATTTTGTAATAATTAAAATGTTCACATCCATGGATGCCTTTGGTATATTGCTGCTGTATTCTTTCCAATGTAATCATGCTAGTTGTCTTATAAGGGTTCTATATTGTTATCCCATTGTCTGGGTCTGATGTAACATACAAACAAGGATTTTTGTTATTTCTGATTTCCTAGCCTGTATAAATCTATAGCCGGCTTTGGGCATCAGCAACTCTGCTGTCACTGGGGGCCCCAACCACAAGTTATTTTATTTTGATATTTTGTAACATGTTTGACAAACCAACAAAAGCTAGTACAGCAGTTTTGTGTACTTAATAAATCAGGTGGGTAATAACTCTTATTTACATCTCTTTTAAAATTAAAATGCATCTCTGGTGATAGTAGCTGTGTTTTGTTAAGTAATAGTCTTCACAATTTCATAAAATTGTTTACTACTGACATAGTGCCCTTGACTTAGTTAATCCTGCTGGTGAACATTCTCTCCACTAAAACTAACATCATAGCCAGCCTTAGGCACCAGCAATACCCATGACAGTAAGGGGCCCCCTTAATCATCCATAATTATTTTGGGCCTCACAATAGCTGCTGCTGGTTAGGGAAAATGAGGAGAAAAAATATTATTAATTTCCTGATTACACTCTTTATCCAAAACAGGGTTGTGATATGGGGCTATTAGGATAAAGCCAGTATTCAGTGAATGAACTTGAACAAGGTAAGTTGAAGAGATCAGCAGACCAGAGTGGCCAGTCTCTGTGCATACTTGGAGTTTAAGAATTGATGCTTCCAATCTTCAGGGATGTTTTTCTGTTTTAGGGAGTTTTATAAATACTGGCAGAACACCAGATGCTATAACTCTCAACTCAAGAATTCTGGTTAAATCCAAAAATAATCTCAGAAAAAAAGCTCAAAATCAGGAACATTTTTAAAATAGTGCTCTAGTTCACTTAGAAGATTAATGCATTTTGTATCAACATGCATTTTTGGACAATAAATATGAAATTCCTGTAATCCTGAATGATTTACCAGCAAATCAAACTTTTTATGCGGTACAGAGTAAATTTATGAGGCAAAATCAGTAGATCTGGTGCAACCATACCAGTGTTGCACAATGTATTGCTCTTTGTTGAAATCTATGAAAAATGTGTGTGTGCATTGTGTGTTTGTGTCTCCGTTGGGTGTTGCAATGTAAGAGTCACAAGCTGGCTATAATTTGTTTGATTTTCAAGCACAAACATCATCACCATTTCCATTACACGTGTGTGGGAGGGGGCACTTGTTTGCAGTCTATTTAAAAGTAACAAGTTGACCATATTTTCTTTCACATACCATCATAAACGTAGACCTTACACATGATAGGTGGTACATTTGGTGGTTTGAGAGAAGATGGTGTGTGTGAAAGCAACTGTTTATTGCCATTGTGAGTAGCATTACCATTTCACAGAGCTTTGTTCTGGTTGAGTTCCTGGCTATATTTTTTCTGCATGGAGTCTACAACTCCGGTCTGTTCTTGTGTGCATTTATCCATGTGCTATGGTTAACCCCAGCACCTCAGAAACATGCAGCAGGTTAACTGGAGTTTTTCCAGCTTCCATGAAGGTGAATGTGCAGTCGTGTGTGAGTGAGTGAGTGAGTGAGTGAGTGAGTGAGTGAGTGAGTGAGTGAGTGAGTGAGTGAGTGAGTGTGTGTGTGTGTGTGTGTGTGTCTAAAAATATCACTGATTTTTATCAGTGCACACACATATGCACACACACACACACACACACACACACACACACACACACACATATATATGCACCCCCCCCCACAAACACAATAATGCCAATCGTATACTTAACTCTTCTGGGTGGCAATAAACAAGGCAGTTAACAAGTCATTACATTTTAAAAGTAAGGCGTAAAGTACATCACAGAACATTCAGACACTTTGAGCTTCTAGGAGTCTGGTAGGCAACACATCCCAAACTGTATAAATGGATTTTGATGTGGACTTAAGTGGTGGCCTTTGCCCTCATCCTCACCTGTTCTAAAACCATCCCTGCTCAGATGTGTATATCCAGAAGATTGCTGCAGGTCGTGTGGGGGCTGGGGGTGGTGTGGTTATTACTTGTTTAATTCTCATCACAATCAAACCTTAGAGGTATACTCAGGAGACCACTATAGCCTCTGTTGAGGATTGCAATGTAGTCATTGTTTCTTTTAGTTTTCTCACAGACCTCGGAGTTGTACAAAGAAGTTTACTTTAACTTGTGTAGGGGCAGTGTACTGTTTAGGAACAACAAAGTGGACTATATTACTGTAATCATTATTTTTTCACTTTCTTCACAACTGCACATCGGGCTTTTATGCAGGTGGTTGCCTTTGGGAGGCAGTGGTGAAGAGTGAAGAGGCATGCTAAGTATATGTATAATCACATTCTTTTGAAATACATGATTATGGCCATCTGAACCTCTGCTTTTATCCTAATCTAACACCAGAGGGATACACAGGCAGTCATTTTTTTTTTTTGGGGGGGTTGGAGTAGGGAAGCAGGCAGTATTACCAGATCGGATTTGTATATCCTCGCAGTAATTGTCTAGTTAGTTTATGAGGTACTGTTTTGTCAGGTTTGAACATTAGGTCATGCCTCTCAAGTGTACCTCATTACGAGGAACGTACCTCATTTGGGGTCTTAAAAAGTTCACGTTCCTCGAAGTTCCACATTGAACGACTCTGTCACACATTCAATGTTAGGAATTGTTTTAAGTGAAATCCATTGTAAATAGAAATGAATTATATTAATTCATTAAAAGATCTTCTTTATAAGTAAAACCAGCATATTTTAGCCATCCTTTGACCTTCCTAGTTGAAGTTGTTAGTAAGCCATTAGTATGTGTTCCACATTTTGCCCATTTGTTCCACATTATGAGGGCTAGTGTTCTTCATTCTGGAGATTGAAGGTTGAGAGCTATGCATTAAGTCTTGGACACAATTTATGTCTTCCTTGAAGGGATGCAGAGAAAAGAGAAGCTGAAAGACACCACTGAATTTCTTTCCTTAATCATAATTTATGTCTAAGCCATTATTGAATGAAAAGATTCTGTAATAAGAAAAAAACTGTAAAATGCACTTCAGAGTATGTATAAAGTCATGGCTTCTTGAAAAAGCTGAAGAGTAAGGCAAAATGTCAGAAAAGGAAGAAACTTGCAATGTGCACGATGTGGGGAGCTTGTGATGGGGGCTGGAGAACAGAGGATGCCACTGGAGAATGTGTGTGGGTGCTTGTGGAAGGGTAAAACAGTAGGGAGTATGTAGGGCACCATTTCACTTAAGTCCAGTCCTATACATACAGTTGTTAGAATTGTATCACTGTTGCAACTAAATGCTAGTAATTGCAAATACTCCTCTGTGAGATGGTAGTACACAAACCTGTCTTGATGTAAGAGCACTGTAGCTGCAGTTCAGTCTGTGCAAACTCCTCCTGGCAGCATGAACTAAATAAAGTGTTCCTTACAAAGGGTGGCAGTGATACTTAGACTGGAAGTATCCTGGGGCCCCCCACAATCCTTAATGAGTTATTTGATGTGATCACAGAAAACTCAAAGCTGGATCTATCCACATACTTAGGTCCTTAAATATACAGTATCATTTTTGCTTACATGTTATTAGTTGTTTTACTGTCAGCTGTAGTTTATCTACTCAAATCATGTTCTGTTACCAGCCTTAAAGAAATGGTTTGTCTCTGTGATAAGTTGATGGTTAAGAAATGTACAACTTCACAGAGTTCTTTACTGCTGCCTTTGTGATCATTTTTACAGGTGTAGGTGTTCAAGCATACAGAATTGATCAAATCAATGATTAAACAAATGATGTATGTATTTACTTAACTATCATCCAAAGATTAACAGCAAACATTGTCACTTTGCTGGAATTTGTTTTTTTCAATCATGTTATTTAAGCATTTTCATTTGCATTAATTTCTCCATGTTTCAAAGCTGGGTCACATGGTCCCTACTGGTGTTGAGCTTATCTTCCATTGCAGCAATTTCTAGAAAGTTATTTGTAATCTTTTTACCTAATAATAACTTCATTAAACAGAAGCTAAAGTTACATAGCTTTTTGAATCCATTGTTAAAGGTTTCTTATTTTATAGGTAGTTAATTGTACAATAGGAGAAAACTGGTGGAAGCCATTGTTGACTGCATGCCCCCTGCTCCTTGAATGCAGGTAACAGATAGGGTTGCCACCTTTCATCGTGGCTAAAACTGGATTAAAGCCACACACCCCGCATCACCAGTAATCCTGCATGTCCCACTCCCTTTCCCGCCCAATTTGTGACATCACGATGACATCACCCGGTGTGGAACGCCCTCTTTTTCCATTCCTGCTACCTGCTTTCAGCTGATTTACTATGCTTTTCTGTAAAAAAAGCATAGTAAATCAGCCGATTTACAATCTCCGATAGTCTGTTTCCTCTTTGAAACAGAATATCAACCAGAGTTGTACAGTGTTTTCCAGACTACCGGAGAATCAGTTTGATTTCCGGATAGTCTGGAAAAAAAACAGAGGGGTGGCAACTCTAGTAACAGATTGAGCCAATAAGGGCATGGCTTTATGAATATGGAAGGATAAGAATATTTGATAATCCATATGAGGTCAGGAAAAGAATGCTCATAGATTACCCACTACAGAGGTCTTTTATATAATAATGCATCATGAATAAATGAGTACATTCTCCATCCAGGATTAGTGATTAACTGTTTGATATTTGGTTTCAGAAAATATGACACACGCAGGATATATTGTAAGGTCATAGATGGTTTAACACACAGTAAGCATCTGATTTCTATCATTTGTGATAACATTATTTAGAAAAATTGAATTACTTGAATTTATGAGCTCCAGGAAGTGCACAATTTTGAGACCTGTCATAAATGGTGGGCCTGCCATGCAAACCTGACACCATCTCCTCCCTCCTCAGTACTCACAGCTGCTGTCTTCTGTCCAACTCTGCTGGGCAGAGAAGCAAACGTTTTAACCCTTTTGTGACACAGCATCTTTCTGATGTATTTATTTAATTCAGTTGATAAAAGCAGTTAGTCTTTTCTGCAGTTTTTATATCAACCTCCACTGTCTGAAAAAAAGTCCAGCATTAATACTTACCTTCATCACAGCACTGCAAGGCAGAGGAGCAAATGTTTTCACTCATTTCTGAAGCAGCATGTTTCTGAGAGAGCACAGAGAGTTGTTACTAGGTAATTATTAATGTTTAAGAAATTAATTTTAATTAATTAGTATTCATTAATTAATAAAAGCAGTCTACTGAGAACTGTCAGGTAGCTAGTCACAAAGTAATGGAGAACAGTCTCTTATGAATCCTAACTTTTGACAAACCGTGACTATTAGAGTCTTATTTCCCACTCCCAGCTCCACGAAGGTGTATTTCCAAAACATGTTTTACACTACTCAGCTGCAGTATGAGATTACAGTTGTGTAAGACATTTTTCCCTGATCCCAACCCTCATGGTTGTGTGACCATCTTTTAACCCACTGGAACTCAACTGTATGAACAAAATTTAAAATAGGTTTATTTAGCAGGGAGCAAGTTGCACTACAACTCCATGTGGGGGCAAACCCTCTGTACCCCATGAAATTATATACACTCCTGAGTCTTGCAAAGAAGAAAAAGTGAAGTACAAATCGAAAGAAATCCCTCCCAATGCATGTGCATAATTTCCTTGGAAAAGAGCAATTAGGGGGTTGAGTTTCAGGGAGCTGAAACTAACCCCTAGGAACCTCATCCATTTTACTGGTGATAAGGTATAAGAAGGATGGAGTGACATTTTGCTTTCAGAAGTAGCTGTCAAATGGTGACTGTTTTTCTTCTGTTCTTCTTTGATGAAGGAATGCTTGCACTGTCTAGAAATGGAAAGGACACTTCTGAGGAAAGACCATTGAAAGGAGTGAGCTTAATGACTATACTATATATAGAAACTAATTAAGAAATTCAGCAGAAAAAACATAATTGACAAAGTGGTTTGAAAAAGTACTCCTTTAGCAGTCTTCTTCCTCCATTGAAACCCTTGGAGTATTAAGGTTGTTCACTCTGGTTTTGCCAAAGATCCGGGAGCACATAATATAAATATTTTTGCATGTTGGAGGTTTATGTAATCTACTGCTGAGTTAGTTAATGTGAACTTATTATACAAATTTTACATCTTATCAGCGACAATGTCTGCCTTACAGTCCCTTTTATTGAACCACAGTTATGCTGAATATTGGGGGGGTGATATATCTGCATCACAAAGACTGAAGTCATCCTTTTGTAAATGTTTGCTTTAACATCTTCAGGTTTTACTTGTATTTAGAAGAATTCACATTTAGAAAGAAAAATAAACTACTCAACTACAGTGCATCAGTATTTGTGTTCCAACAGATGCGTTAGTATCACAGCAAGTAGTGCAATTTTTACAAAATTTGCATTGCTACTAAAGTCCTTTATTCTCAAATTTAATAGTTTTTACTTTTGCATTTGTAGATGCTCTGTCTAGGATTTTTATGAAGAAGGTATATAGTCAAGGCTACCATAGCAAAAACAAAGGAACTCTGAAACGTTCCTCTTAAAATGCAGGCAAATCATATTTTACAATTCCATGCAACAGATGCAAATGTCAGGGGTTTGAATTCCACAAAAATAAATAAATAATAAAAAAATGAACGTAACATAGAATTTTAATCTTTTAATCTTTTTTTTATGTAGGGTAAATGAAGCCACACATGCAAGAGGCTTTACCTCCTGCACCCACTGAATGTAATTGTCTGTAGATTACTGAACCTTGGGAAAAGGAGAAATATAATTCAGTGACCTTGTTTCAAATGAATGCATTTCACACTCAGCAGTGTTACACTTGTGGCCTTCAGTTTACCTCTCTCTTTCTCCATACTAGAGTATTTTCCCCCCTGTGTTAATTCCAACAACAACTGCATTAGTAAGTCTTTTGGAGTTATTTTTAAGAAACTGTCTCAGTGATGGGTAGCTGAAGGGACAGTGATGTATGAAGATGCAGAAAAGATGCACAGTATAAAGCAGGGGTGTCCAATCTTTTGGCTTGCCGGGGCCACACTGAGTGAACAAAAATGGTCTTGGGGCCGCATATAAAATATATCATATAGTTAACTCTTTTGCTGCCGCAGGAGACCAGAGTCAAACTCCTGGCTGTACTGTAGGTGCATTTGAACAATGAATAAATGCCTAATATTTGCCTTAAAATTTTAATTCTCGTTCTAATTCTCTAATCTAACAATTAACTCTAGCATCTTAGTTAATATATTTTTTTTATAAGTAAACAGATATTCACTACAGCACTAGCAGTTCTCACTTGGAAAACCACTCCAGCAGTCCAGCTACATAAAATGTCAACATTAGCAGTCCTACAATACTATGTTGTTGTTGTTGTTGTTTGTCTTTTGGCTTTTCCCGGTAAGGGGTCGCCACAGCGGAACTCCAGTCCGCTAATGATTGGCAGTAGATTTTTATGAAACGCCGAGGTGCAAGCTCGACGCCCAACCTTCAGCAAAGGCATACCCATTTATGCACACATATCTTTCGAACGCTACCCAACCGTGGGAGGACATGTAGACTCCACACAGAAGGCACTCCCAAGCCAAGCCGAGAATTGAACGGGAGAACCTCTTGCTGTGAGGTAACAACACTACCACCGTACCACCGTGGCATACTATAATCCACAAAAGTAAGCCAACAAATATGCAATAAAGTAAAGAATTCACATTACTGATGTAATAAAACAATTCTGAATAAGCTACAAGAGGGTCTCACCCAAACAAATAACTGGTACCAGAAACATGGCCTCAAGCTAAATGCCAAAAAATGCATCATCATCCCCTTTGAGGAGTGTGATGTCCCCACAAATTATCACATTAATAACAATGTTGTAAGCACACAATCAGTCATGAGGTGCTTGGGCACCCAGGTTGATAGAAACCTGACTTTTGACCACCACATTGTCTCCGTTGTATGGAAAGCTTTTTACATGCCCCACTTCATTAGTAAGGGTATCTCATCCAGGGACAAGGAGGTCATAACATCCCTGTATTCTTCCTTTACAAGAGCCATTATTGAGTGCAATGCCCCTTTGGGTTGTGCCTCAGCAAAACACCCTGCCAAAAGAAAGACTACAACTATTTCTGACAAAAAAGATCAAAGGACTAAGTTCACTTAGTTATGCAAACAAACTAAAAAACTTCTTGCTTTCCTCTGTCTCTCACTGGCCCCTATAAATTTCATCACTGGCTTGCTTTCCAGGCTAAGAAAGATCCAGCCTTAAGAGACGTCTTCTACCCCAGAAATAGTGGTTATAATTAAAACTCTCACTACAAAGACTACAGCCTTCACTGCAACATAAACAAACCACTTTGTATGGACAGGTTCTTGACGCAAAAACCTTCAACTTCTGTAGAAAGCTCCTCTCATTATCAAACAATGTAGTTCAGCAACACAAGTGGATGGCTGGATAGATAGCCATAAATGTACTCCTTGAGTAAGTAGCATAGCCTTCATCAAACCAGATGGAAAATCCACATACTAACCTTTTCTAACTGGATGAGTAAGATCTAACATTGGTTACTCAAGTCTACTTGCCCAAGAAGAGGGGCCTATTTAACTAAGGATTCCATTTGCAAAAATATATTCAGTTGTTGTTTGTCTTTTGGCTTTTCCCGGGTTAGGGTTCGCCACAGTGGAACTCCGGTCCGCTAATGACTGGCAGTAGATTTTCATGAACGCAAGGTGCAAGCTCGACATCCAACCTTCAACGAAGGCACGCCCATTTATGCATCCAACCACAGGGAGGACATGCTGTAATGCTGACCTTCGCTTTTGAAAAAAACAAATTCCCAGACTTTGTCAATAGCTCAAAGTGCAGAGAGGATTATTTTTTTTTTATTTATTATGTATTTATTTATTTTTGGAAAACATCTTTAAAACTGTTAAATTGATTACATACGTCTGAACCAGTGAAGCATACCTGTCAATTCCAAAAGAATTAAAGTAGCTTAATAAGAAAGTTATTTGCAAGGGTACATGGCAGTTTATATTGGAAATAAGCAGATATTAAAAAGGCTCTGTTTCTCATAATTATGCTGAAAAGTCTTCCAATGTAAATACAACCTTCTGATTTAGTATGGAACCATACCTCTCAACCTTAGAGCAAGAAATCTGGACAAAGCGAAAAATAAAAGTGGGACACCATGCTTTGAAATGATAAATGCATTAAAAATAATAAATAAAACACATTGCATCAACATCCCGCAACTTCCTACCTGCAAACAACCACAGAGCTTTCACTGAAACTAGGGCTGCTTATTTCCCCAGAATGACAGCTATCCCTAATTAAGTCTAATGATATACAATCTACCAAGATCTGGACTACCTGAAATAAATGAAATTATGGCCTGTAAATTGCAAGTGCACTTTGTTTAATTAAACTATATTTCTAAGCCCACTTACTGTATTTTTTCAATAACATCCCAATATCCATTTCCAGGTCACTTTACAAGACATTGGCAGTGGTAGACTCTCATCCTTCAGAACCCCACAGGCCCACACTAATACTGCTAGCATTGTCCATTAAATGTAAATATCCATCCACTGTAAATGGCAAGAAGCTATGTCTTACAGAATCTACTTTTGGCATGCCTGGTACCCAAGTATCAGGTTTTGAAACAAAGAAACATTCTTCACAGTCCGTAAGTCTCTTGTCTTTAATAATCATCTACTGTTGCAGCACTCCCAACACATAAGCACACACATGCACAGTAAAACCCCCAACATTTAAAAAAATGACATTGTGCCCACCTGATTTGCCAGTATTGATCCACCAAAGCTATGCTTACTGTTGTCCAATATGCCACTGCTTAGAACCCACCAATGACAAAACAGTACTGAGTGCTGTTTTGTTTGTCAGAAAAAACAATACAACTTTATATGCTACAGTCCCACACAGTCAGTCCACTACTGACCCATTAACCCTAGGCTGCTGTCTCATTCTTACTCCCTGGAACTGCATTACCTTGGATGACTACTTTTATTTCCTAAGCAAAAGACACAACTTGGAACATTAGGCAAAAATCCAGACATTCTTCGAAAATCCATACAGTTGAGAGGTATGATTTCATGTTCAATACAACATTCTCCCTGTCAGGAAAGCCACAATTTAATGAAAGTGTACTTTTAATATACAGTATATTTGTGAGCTAACTTGTTTGTGTTCAGTAGGTAGACTGATCATCGTTAGCCTCTTTGTGCATGTGTGTCTCTCTCTGTCTCGCACACATACACACACACTCTCTTCTTCTACTTTCACTCACACAAACATTCTGCTTTCATGCATGTACTCATTCACTCACTCCGTACTTACCTATTAACACAGGTAAGTGCTGTCCCTTTCAAAGGCAATGGTGGCAAATCCATACATGAGTCCCTCTTCAGCGAGAACATACACTGATTCTTTGGTGCAACATAATGGCGTAAACACACTGACCCTTTTTGGTGCAAAAACAAAACTAGAAGGGTGCTTTGGTGCATGCGCACACCGACATTAAGAGTTACAGGAGTGAAAAACACACAAAAAAAAGTGTTTTGGGGCATCCATGGAAGAGCTCTGAGGGCCGCATGTTGGATATGTCTGGTATAAAGGGTGGTGAACAGGCTGGATAAGTTGACAGAAATTAAACAAAAATATATAAATAGGTGTAAATATAGACAACTTGGAATGTATGGAAATCATTAAGGCATAGTCTGAGAAGTAACTTGTGTTATTAAAGCATAGCCTAGTTTAATAAACTGCATGCTGCTGCAAAATTGTGTATACCTTCTGTATATGTAAATATTATGCAGTTAAACTCCTTGTTCACAAATTTAGAAAATAAAGAAGATGCATGTGTGTGACTTTAAGACCGTTGTTAAAGCAGTTCTGATATTTAAGTTGTTTTGTGGTACATATTCATGTTGTCGTCACCATTTTCTAATCTCCGTTATCTTTAGTTGACAGGTCTGTGAGTCACAGCGCAATTCAGTCTCTTCAAACAACAGTCCAGAATTTTCTAAACTCTAAATTTGCCAAGGATTCTCCGGGTAAAATGCAAATGCATGACGATAAGCCATATAAATGTGGTAAATGTGGAGGTAGTTTTGCATTTAAATTTATCCTTAAACTGCATCACAGAACCCACTGTGGAGAAAAACTCCACATATGCTCCAGATGTGGTAAGACATTTACACGGAAAAGTAACTGTGCAGCTCACGAGAGACTACATACTGGAGAGAAACCACATAAATGTTCCTTGTGTGATAAAAGTTTTATACTGAAAAGTTACCTTTCAGTACATGAGAAAAAGCATATTATAGAAAAACCACATAAATGTGCCACATGTGGAAAAAGCTATACACAAAGGAGTTCCCTCACAGTTCATGAAAAAATACATACTGGAGAGAAGCCATTTGTATGTGGCACATGTAACAAAAGTTTTATACAAAAGAGTGCCCTTTCAGTACATGAAAAAATACACAGTGGGGAGAAACCATATAAGTGTGGCACATGTGACAGGAGTTTTACACAAAAGATTTCCCTCTCATTGCATGAGAAAATACACACTGGTGATAAGCCATATAAATGTGATTCATGTGACAAAAGATTTAGGCAGAAGGGTACTCTCACAAAGCACGAGAAAATACACACTGGTGATAAGCCATATAAATGTGATTCGTGTGACAAGAGATTTACACAGAAAAGTACTCTATCAAAACATGAAAAAACACATCTTGAAGTAGAGCCTTACCAGTGTACTTTATGTGATAAGAATTTTAAAAGGAAGAACCTGCTTTCAATGCACGAGAAAATACACACAAGAGAAAAGCCTCATAAATGTGCTACATGTGAAAAGAATATAAACAAGGATCATTTCTCACTGCATGAGAAGATAGACAAATGGGTACATGAACCGCAAAGAATTTCATTAAATAAGTGATGATTGCTTGAATGACCCAGTGCTAACCATTATGACAGTGGAAGATAAAAAAAATCAGATATTACAGCTGAGATAAAAGAAATGGACAGATATAGTGATAACAGCTGAAATACCATAACATGTCAGAGCATGCAAGCAGAAGCCAAAGCAGCTCGTCACAAAGATGCACTTTGTTCAGTAGTACATGTAACAACTGGACTTATAAAATGACCTTTCAGGCATAACTGGGCTTCTCACAGGAACTTGTAAGCCAATGGGAACTGCAGAAGGAGCCAGTTCTGGGTATGCATTGGGTGCTGAGAAAACAACTTTCAGTCACCATTAAGGAAATAAGTACTAATCTTAAAATACAAATTAAATATTTTAAACATTTTGAGAAATTAGATTAGAAAAAAGCCAGCTATGTAAATGTGGCAAGATTTTTACAGAGGTTAATATTTTAACTTATATGAAAAAGCAAACTAGGAAGCAGAATATAAAGCAAAATACCAGGAATAAGAAAATGTGTGTATTCATTTCTGGGAAATAAAAGGCTCTGCAGCACAACAGTAACACAAGAGCAGTAATTGTAAGGAATATGTCAGAACCCTGAAACTAATTCTGAAAACCATTTTGGCATATAGGAATAAAGTTTAAGCTGCACGTCCTCGTTATTTTGAATTATTGTGGTGTAACTGACTGTCAGTTTTGGTATTCACAGCTTTTCAAAGGACCGTTCCATTAAGTTTTGCTAACTTCCCCCAAGGTTGTACGACTGCAGAGGATATTATATTAAGTAACGAGGTGTCCCATGTATGAGTGTGTGAGACAGTGCCCCACTTCATCCAGGGCTGGTAATTTACATTTATTTGCCGTACTTTTTTGATGAATTGTCGTGCTAATGGATCAGGAATCACAGAACCGTACTATAACGATAATTGATTATCATAAGTATTGTTGGATCTGTTAGATAAAAAAAAACAAGGAAACTTCTTCATGCCAATTGTAAGATATGTAAAATCTTTACATGGCAGAACTATATATGCTAATGTCTGAGGGAAGGACGCTCCTCATTGATTATATCTGCGCATTCACAGTAATGGGACTGACTATATTATTTCCTGATATCCACAGATCCTAACATACCAGAAATTCTGAATTGTAAAGAAAACGATCACGGGATGGCGTTCATTCTTATTTTAACAGAAACATTTCAAAAGAAAGCAAAGATGGAAATTAAACCAGCAGTGGAGAAGAAACCAAAAGCAGCAAAAAGTGAAAAAAGGACTGAAATCAGGAGAAAAGATATTTGGTAACATACAAATGTAACACATACAACCACATGTTGATCAAAACCTGGCACTTGAAAGTTTACTGAAAACAGTATTTTACAATTAAAAGAAGAAAAGCTTACAGTAGTACTTCAGGATACTTGACTGTGAGAAGGTGTTTAACAAAATCTGTAGAAAAAAAAACAAAATGGGAGATGCAGACAAATTCAGAACACTGAATGCAGAGGCAGAAATATTTGTATGTGTTGCAGCCAGCTGTGAAATACCTATGTCTGATGGTCATTTATACTGAAAAACACAATAGCATGGCAATGGTGAGACACTGGGTACTGTTAACAGTACCCTAAGTGCATGTAGCTGAATATCAGTGTAAAAAGAGAACACATGGATTTACTAAGAAAATGAAGAATTTATGACCATGTGAGATTATTTAGTAACAGTTGCTAAAGCAGAAGCAACAAAACTGTATAGTGCAGTTGAAGACAGAAGTACAAATATGGTACTTTTAATAGTCACCCCTTAGTGACTAGTGCCTTACATTTTTAAAATGATAAAACGCTATCACATGCAAACAGGCACCAAAGTGTAATGCAAAAAATGTTACAATACAAGTGGTCCTTTGGAACAACTGGACAAATGAAAAATGAATGTTCAGAAACATTTAAATATGATGCCAGTACTTTGTAAAATTGTTATCAGTATTAACACATGGATGGCATTTGTAGTATATTCAGTATATGGGGGAGCAATTTCAAATAAGTTGTCTTTCACTAGTAATGCATATTTATTTGTCACCGATGCAATTAAAACAGCAGTTCTAATTTGCTATATGTGCTATAGCTGATGAATGTATTGAGTTGTTTAAAATTATGGTAAGGCCAGTACTGAGTTCATTTCTACTTTTTGTTTCTACAGCAAAACAGATCTGATGCAGTTAGTATCTTAGAAGAAATTTAACAAAAAGACTCCCAGAGTTATGAAAACTGTCATACCCAAGTAGACATCACCTATTAAATTTGTATAGTCAGTCACTACAGGCTAATCAGATATGAGCAAATAATTGGCTTTAAAGCATTTTATCAGGCATGCAAACTAGTTCTTCTGGCTTTTGAACAAGCAGTCATGTCGGAAACATACAAAAGAGGCACAAACTCATAATACAGCAAAACATTTGATAAAAAGTTCCTCTTTCTTTAATATCAAGTCAGACCTTGCAGATGTTGAAAAGCAACTTAGATCACTAAATGGAGCAAAAGAGAATTTGAAGCATCATTCCAAAATGTTTTGTAGGTCTAGAATCTGTGGTCATTGTCATTGCATGTGGCCCAGATAGATCACTACTGAGAAACATCTAAGACTGAAACAGTACAGCTGTCATAAACTTTAAAATTTTTCTGAGTTATGAATCTGTTCCTTTTCTGCCATGCCATTAACAAACCCTAAATGTCAGGTATTTAAATGTGAGAAGCCTTATAAATGTGCCCTAAAATCAGATTATTCAAAGTCTTAAACATTATTGGCTTTTCTTTGAGCTTGCATATGTGAAAGAAGTGCAAGTCACTGAATAGCATCCATCCACAATCCCTTTTTTCCAGATGTTCTTAGTGTTTCACTGTTGCACTCATTACATTTGGGTTATCTGCTTGCAGGTAGCCCTCAGTTGGCCTGATTGACAAAGTCTTGGGTCCTGCGTTGGTTGCTGTCCCTTCTTCTATGACGTTCGGTCGTCAGGGGTATAAAACATAGAGCCGACGCCATTACATCAGTCTTTCTTGCCATGCGGTGCCCGAAGCTGAAGCAGTTCACAAGTGCCGATCGGCCAACTCCTGAAATTTTTGTTTTCGAGTTTCAGAACCAAAGTCTTCAACTAAAAGCTAAATACCCCATTGGGGAAACTTTTTCTTGCTCTTATCCGATGTCAGTAAAAGTAAATAATTGCATTACTTGTGGAAAGTAAATACCTCATAAAGATTTTAATTCGTACTGTATTCCTTGCCTAGGCCCTGACTACGACGTACCTCGCTGTCAGTTTCAGAACCAAAGTCTTCAACTAAAAGCTAAATACCCCATTGGGGAAACTTTTTCTTGCTGTTATCCGATGTCAGTAAAAGTAAATAATTGCATTACTTGTGGAAAGTAAATACCTCATAAAGATTTTAATTCGTACTGTATTCCTTGCCTAGGCCCTGACTACGACGTACCTCGCTGTCAGTTTTGTGCCTTATTTAAACCACGAACTATCTATCGTCAGTATATTTAAGCTTCTAAATATATCGGTGCTCAATTCAATTATCCTGATATGTCTTCGGTCAGCCTTCCGACTACCAACATTCCGAAAAAACGCAAAGATAAAGACAGAGACAGGCCGCATAGGTCAAAAACTGCCAACGACGCTTCTCCTAAGTCAGTCGCCACTTCGCAGATGTCTCTACCTTGGATGGGTCTGGAGCCGCTGTGCAGGCACCAGCTTCTGAGGGTGTATTCAGGCCTACTGACTTGCATATTAAACTGACGCCATCTTCTTCTTCAAGGCCTAAATCTCGAACCATGCCTAAAAAACGGACGCCCAGACCACACGGTCAGGCCTCTATGCCTAAAAAACAGATGATAAGAATGGCTGAAGACCTTACTACTTTAATCAGCGGAAGCCAGCCTTCCCCCTCTAAGAGACCTAGGACTGAGTTTGTTTATATGATACTTCTGACCTGGATTCTGAAATTTACCCTTATCTACCTATGAGGATTCTGATTCTGAGGACTCCATTCCCTCTGCTTCCCCCCCAGAGGATTTATCTTTTGGTGAAACCTTGCATACTCTCAGGGAGCATTTTCGTTCCAGTTTTGCACACGGGGTCAGGATATCACATCAACAGTGGCAATCGTATAGCAACAATATCCATACTGCCAGGTAGACGGCACTGCTGCTGTTGACTTTCTATATCAAACAAATCCATACACACACACACACACACACACACGGCCTGTTTAGAGTGTCTAATCCACTTACTAGATCTTTGGAATGTGGGAAGGAACTGGAGCACCTAGGAAAAACCCACAAGAACAAAGAGAGTTAATATTGCACCATTTATGAAAGTTTTTATTTATCACAAATATTGGCTATTAAGTAAAGTCTTAAAGATAAAGCATAACCCCTCTGTCCTCCCTATCAGTAAATCAGGACACCCCCAATACCCCCCCCTATCTCTTGGGAACAGGTCATCATTGCCCTCTCAAAGCTAAAAATTACAGCCTCCATGGGACCCGATAACATCCCAGGCTGCATCCTACATGAACTTGCAGCACCATTGGGCACCCTATTCAACTTTGTTCCAGCTGAGTGGAGGACAGCCACTGTCATCCCTTTACACAAAGGTGGAGTGCCCACTGATCTGGGAAATTATAGACCCATCAGCCTAAGTAGCTTGATCAGCAAGGCCATGGAACAGATAATCATGGGCATGGATCTCATTAACAGGGACACTGGCAACCTCCAAACACTCTACCCCACACAGTTTGCCTTTGACATTATTCCCCACTCTGGCATAATAAATAAATTCTCTCAACTAGGCATCAATCCATATGTTACCAGACGGGTAGCAAACTGGTTCAGTGATAGAACTCACCTAATCAAAACAGAGGAAGCCACCTCAAGCAGTAGACCCGTAACAAGCAGCATACCCCAGAGATCAGAGTTGGGGGGCCTCTGTTATTTGGGATATACTTCTCTGAGGTGCAGGCCAAAACCAGTGGGCTATGGCTGACCAGCTTTGCTGATGACGGCAAGCTGGGCACAGTCATCGGTTCCCCAAGAGATGTGGCTGTTGTCCAAGAGGGTCTCACCCAAACAAATGCCAAAAAATGCATCATCATCCCCTTTAGGGAGAGTGACGCCCCACATATTATCACATTAATAACAATGTCCTAAGCATGCAATCAGTTGTGAGGGATTTGGGCATCCAGGTTGATAGCTACCCGACTTTTGACCACCATGTTGCTTCTGTTGTACAGAAAGCTTTCTACATGGCCCACCTCATAAGTAAGGGTATCTCATCCAGGGACAAGGAGGTCATAATATCCCTGTATTTTTCCCTTATAAGGCCAATTATTGAATACAATGCCCCTTAGGTGTGTACCTCGCAAAGCAGCCCCCTTTGGCATGTACCTCGCAAAGCACATGCAGCAGCTGGAGAGACCACACAGGTTCCTCACCAGGAGAACCAGGGCTTCAAACATCTACCCTACACAGACAGGCTAAAAGCCCTGTCCCTCTTCTCAGTTTCATACAGACTCCTCATAATTGACCTCTGTTTGGCATACAAAGCAATCTCAGATCCCACCTTGATGGGACTGCTGCATATCCGCAAGTCAAGCTCCACTTGAGTAACGCGTGACCTCAACCTGGTCTGTGACATCAACAGGACTTGTTTGTGGGACAGATTTGTGTGCCAGAAACTCCCCCATCTGTGGAATAGACTCCCTCTCCATGTTAAGCAGAGTACCTCATTATCCCTTTTTAAGCGCAACCTGAATAACTGGATGGGGAAACAGAAAATACACCCCTGGGATTCCAACTGTGTCCCTGATGGACAGAGGCTTTGGGTGCTGACTTGTCTACACATGGGCTAAACTCTTGGCTAGGCTTATAAGGGCCTCAGGGCCAATAGCCTAGTAACTTCCTACGATCCTAAAATAAAATTATCTTCAGTAGAAGCAAAACAGGGACATTTAAATATTTACAGATTATCCCTATATTTCTGTTTGTACCAAAAAATTATTAGAAGCATTAATGGCAGTTTATATTACAACTTTTTCCTAACTTTCACATCAAAATACTTGTATATTGTTCTTTTCTTGATAACAATCTATTTGGCAGACCCTACCTGTTGGATAGTGGCTCAGAAGCCGTTTTAAGAACCTTGTTGTCATGGAAATGCATTTCAGTGGTAGAACTAACAGAATGTGGAATTGACAGCAGCATGTCCAGCACTACTTAAACACATGTAGTGCTTTTAAAATGAACAGGCAGAACATAAATGCATGGATGATTAAACTGCATGTACTGTCCCAGTTGCTTAGAAAAATGATGTAATAGAGTTTCTGCAAGCAATACCAGATTCTAACCAATAGCTCCACGTTTTGAGAACAGAATTTTTCAAGTACATGAAAGCATGTGCATTTTAATATTACACGGGCAGTTTCAAGTGAAATTACCTTCTTATCAACACATAAATATCTTTCTCATCTCTCTATTATAATGTCATTCCCAGCCAAGAGAAGAAATACTCTGTTGAAAATAATTAATTAAGAATAAAAAATTCCAAGCAGTCACTGTATAAAACCACCTCCTTTATTGAAAGCGTTAAAAGATTGAGGGGTTTCATCCTATAAAAATAGGACTTCTTCATAATCAAATCTTCCAGCTATACATTCAAAAATGTAATAATTAATTAACTGAATGAAGACAATTGCCCAGCCTTAAAGGAGCAGTACTCTACGAATACAGAAGTATAAAACCCATTGGTTTTGATATAAATGTCAAACCTTTTTCTTTACAAAGACAGAAACCAGATATAAAAATCAAGGATATATAAGAAAAATGTTTGAAATATTATAGTCTAAACTTTTAATTAAAACTTGTTCTCACATTTAAAACAGGTTGCAGCAAAATATATTCATTTAATCCAGGAAATTTTGAGTCATGCAATCTAAGCTGCCATTTCATATGTTCTTTGTGTTTCACTGTTGCAGTCCTTATCCGGCTCCCAGTAGCCCTCAGTTGGCCCGAATACCAGAGTCCTCGGTATATGATGTCGGCTGCCGCCGGTTGTAAAACTGATGTCAGAACGTCCGGTATAAAGGGAGGCAGCCAACTCCATTTCCTCAGTCTCTCTTGCCGCGGAGCCCGAAGCAGATGCAATTCGCACTAGTGCCGGTCGGCCATTTACCTTCTTTTTGCTTTCTGACTACCAAGTTGAAGATGCCTTCAGATAAGTACTCCGTTGGGGATCCTCTTTTCTTGCTTTAACGAATGTCAGATAAAATGAATAACTGTCTTGCCTGTGGAAAACAGATTCCGCACCGTGGTTTTCATTCCTATTGTATAACTTGTTTTGGTTTGAGCACAACGTCCCTAACTGCGATCTCTGTGCTTCCTTTAATCCACGTACCATATGCCGTAGAGCTAAGATTTTGTATAAGTATTTCGGAGTCTGGCCTAAGTTCATCGGTATGGCGTCTTCTGGTCTTCCGACTTCAGATATACCTAGGAAACGCAAAGACATGGACTGTGACAGGTCTAGGGTTAAATCTGTTGACAACGCACCAGTGAAATTGGTCGTCAGCACAGCGGTAGTCAGTGAGGTGCTTTTGTAGCCCCTGCAGTCCGCAGATTTTCAGCCACAGGCCTCTGCTGAGACCTTTACGGAGTCCTCCATGCCACAGGCTGCTATTTTGTCTTCAGACCCTCCGCCTGTCACTGCCTCACATGGGTCTGGAGCCGCTATGCAGGCACCAGCTTCTGATGCCTCTTCTTTTCAACATGAGGCCAGAACCAGACGGACTACCTTAGTTCAGACTTCTGCAGTTACTAGGCCTCCTGAGTCCCTCTGGAGTGTTAGCAAACCTTACAGCCGCAAACCTACTCACAAGCAGGTGTCGGCCTCCCCTCCTGTGTCTCGGTCCCAGTTGGTAAAGATGGCTGGGGATCTTCTTTCCCTGATTAGGGGCTTTCATCCCTCCCCTTCCAAGAGGGCTAGGGAATTGTCTCCTGATGTTTTGTCTGTCTCGGATTCTGAGGTTTCCAGTATTTCTGCTGGTGAAGAAGGAAATTCTCAACTTATTTCTGGCTTGGAGGATTCTGATGCTGAGGACTCTTTCCCTTCTGCCTCCCAGAAGATTTTTCCTTTGGGGATACTTTGAATACTCTTAGGGAGCACTTTAAATGGGAATGCCAGGATTTCCCTCGGTCTAAGAAAAGAATCAGGGAATTTTTGGATTTGCCACAGCATAAGCCTCTGGCTATACCTCCAGATGTCCTTCAAGGATGCATCTGCAGTCCTAACATATGGGTTGTCCTGCCTCAGGCAGCCCTTCGGTCGGCCGGATTCCAAAGTCTGGGTCTGGCCTCGGCTGATGTCGCACTTCACCCGACGTCATAGCTGCTGTTTATTGGGTATAAAGGCATCAGCCGATGCCATTTTCCTCAGTCTTTCTTGCCGCGTGGTGCCCGAAGCAGAAGCTGTTCGCAAGTGCTGGTCGGTCAGATCCAGAGATTTCTACTACCGAAGACTTCTAAAAAGCTAAGTACCCCGTTGGGGACTCTTTCTTGCCTCAGCCGATGTCAGACAAAGTAAATAATTGTTTAACTTGTGGGAAACAAATACCTCATAAGGATTTCCACTCTTACTGCCTTCCTTGCTTAGGCCCAGACCACGACATATCAGCTTGTCTAGCCTGTGCTTCCTTCAACCGATGGACACTTAGACGTCGGTCGGAGTTTGCAGAGGAGTTTTGTGGTCCCGCTTTTGCATACAAAATGCCGTCGGATACTCCGACTACTCAATTAGCTAAAAAGCGCAAGGAAAAGGACAGACACTCGCAGCCCGCAGTTTCGGCTGAAACCACGGTTAGGCCAACCGCGAGTGTCTCGGTTTCGGCTGAAACCGAGCCCCCGGTTCTTCCTTCGGCCGAAAGCATGCCTCCGATAGCCGAGGCCTCACAGAGCATGGCTGAATCTGCTACTGAATTTACTGCTACAGAAGCAGGCACCCAGGATTTGTCAGACACTATTCCTTTAGACATATCTAGCCCTGCACGTGGGGCTGCTAGACCCCCTGCTTCTATGTCTATCAAGGCTTTTGCCAGGGCTAAAGCAGCTAAATCTTCTAAGGCCTTACCTGCTAAAACTCCTTCACATAGGCCTACCTCTAGTTCTCAAATGCTCAGCCTGGCTGAGGATCTCATTTCTTTGATCAGGGGATCCCAACCTCACCCAGACAGGGCCTCTCAGCCCCCTCCAGACAAGAGGCCTAGGACTGAACCTCCGGAACCTGTCTCTACTGATTATTCCTCGGATAACTCAGACATTTCAGACCCTCACGAAGGCCCATATTCTCCTTATGAGGATTCTGATGCAGAAGACTCCATTCCTTCTGCTTCTCCTCCTGAAGAATTTTCCTTTGGGGAAACCTTGCATGCTATGAGGGAACACTTCCAATGGCAGGGCCAGGATTTTTCAGATTCAAGGAAAAGGCTAAGGACCTTTTTACACTTACCACAGCATAGGCCTTTAGCCATTCCGCCAGTACTAACAGTTGTTGATGATGCATACAATGATGCCTGTACTGCCCCTGATTCTCTTCCTCCGGCCCCTGCCAAGCCAGACAGATATTACAGGGTCCTGGACACACATTACCATTTGTATAAGGCTCCTGTTGCAGACCCTGAAACCATTTCTCAGGGCCGTAAAGGTGTGGCAGCTGCCTCTGCCAAAAACCCTCTTCCCTCTGAAAGGGAATCTAGAGCATTAGAGAGATGGGGTAAAAAGGCTTATACTTCTTCTACTCTTTCGGCCAGGGCCTTGAACTGTCAATTTCACATGATTCAGTACCAGGAATTTTTGTTAGACCAGATAAACAAAAAACTGTCTTCTCCTGAACCTTTAGACCGCAAGTCCCTTCAAGATTTGGTACATAACTCTCAGCAGGTCAGTAACCATTTCTTAAAATGTGGCTATGATGCACTGGAGGCTTCCTTTAGATCAGCTATGACTGGAACAGTGATTCGAAGGCATGCCTGGATAAAAGAACAATCATTACCAGACCATGTTAAGTCAAAACTCCTAGATGCTCCCATGGAGAAACAAAGTTTGTTTGGCTCCCCTGCGCAGGAGGTTCTAAAGAAGGTGGAAGAAAAAGCAAAATCTGTCCAAACAGTCAAGGATTTCTTACAGGTCCAACCTCCGAGGTTTAGCAGAAATTGGCCTTCGAAGAATTGGTCCTTTCCAGACAACTCCAGAGTGCAGAGAGGCAGAAATAGATGCCCCAGAGGCAGAGGTCAATCTAGGGGTGCCTACAGGGGACGTCAGTGGCAACCTACCAACCAGAGAAGTACTGCCACAGATTCAACTACAACCACTTCCACAGGGCAGACACAATGACTTGGCTCTAGTTCCGCCTACCAGGGAACAACTGGAAGCACCCTTGGGCGGAAAGCTAGCCTTATTTTCCGACAACTGGCATTACATTACAGGAGACAAATGGACTTTACAAACAATAGACAAGGGCTACAGGTTTCACTTCCACACTCTACCAAAAAAGAGAGGAATGCCAAACCTACCACCAAGCCAAAAAACAGACACTCTAAGACAAGTCAACAACTTACTAAGGATGAGAGCTATAGAAGAGGTACCACCTATGGAACAAGGCCAAGGATTTTACTCCAGGCTTTTCCTTGTACCAAGAAAAGAAAATCAATGGAGACCTATTCTAGACTTGTCCGAACTGAACACATACCTCATTGTTCCAAAATTCAAAATGCTGACCCTCCAGCAGCTTCTTCCCATGCTGGGCAAGTTTTGGCTGGTGACTCTAGATCTCAAGGAGGCATACCTACACGTCCCTATACGACCAGATTGCAGAAGACACCTCAGATTTCTTGCAGGATCAGAGCATTATCAATTCTCAGCATTGCCTTTTGGCTTATCTACTGCACCCAGAGTATTCAAGAAATGCCTGGCATCAGTAATTGCTCATTGCAGGCTTCAGGGAATTCAATTTTACCCATACCTGGACGACTGCCTAATACAAGCGGACAACAAGGCAAAATTAACAAAAGATTTGGAAAATATCATACAACTGTTGCAAGCCTTGGGATACACAGTCAACATGCAAAAGTCAAGACTAGTACCATCCCAAAGGATAACATTCTTGGGTGCAGAACTGGATACATCAACTCAGATGGCTTTTCTCACAGAAGAAAAACAAAAGCAACTACCAGCCTACTTCATGACATTAACAACACAAACTCGGCTTACTGCAAGGAAAGTCCTGCAAGCCCTGGGCTACATGGCATCATGCATAATATTGGTTCCACATGCCAGGCTGCATATGAGAAAGCTACAGTGGTACCTAAGGAATGTATGGTCTCAACACAAGCACAGTCTAGAAGCCCAGATTCCAATAATTCCATGCCTGAAGCAAGAATTCCTGTGGTGGGCTCAGGCCTGTCAGTTGAACAGAGGCTTGCCTTTCCACAAACCTCATCCAAGCCAGACCATCACCACGGACGCCTCAGACCTAGGATGGGGGGCACACATGGTGGACAAGTGTATTCAAGGCCTATGGACCCAAGACCAGCTGAATCTACACATAAATCTAAAGGAGATGCTGGCAGTGAAACATGCGATCCAGGCATTCAGACCACTCCTTCAACAGGGTCATCTGCTGATAAGGACCGACAATACCACAGTCATGTGGTACATCAACAAACAGGGAGGTACACATTCATATCCTCTATGCTGGATGGCAATTGACCTGTGGAATGTGGCCCTGAATCTCAACATTCAACTTCAGGCCAGATTTGTACCAGGAAAAGAAAATTCTCTAGCAGACACCTTAAGCAGAACTACCACGGATGCTCACGAATGGATGCTGCATCCAGATATCTTCAAAGCCATAACAAAGAAATGGGGACTACCAGAGATAGACCTGTTCGCCTCCCCACACAACCACCAATTGAAGAAATTCTGCACAAGAGCATGCCACCCACTTGCTTGGAGGGTGGACTCCCTTTCCTTCAGCTGGAAAAACCTGACAGCATATGCATTCCCACCTCTTCCCTTGATGTACAAAGTTCTACTGAAGATCAGAGAGGATCAGCCAAGGGTAATCCTGATAGCTCTAGACTGGCTGAGGCAACATTGGTACCCGCTACTGAGAAGCATGTCTCGGACACACGCATGGCCTCTACTTCTATGTCCCTTACTTCTAACACAGGACAACTACAAGATCCTACATCCAAACTTGAAAACCCTGCAGCTAGCTGCTTGGAATATTGCATAAAACAAAATAACCCAGGTTTATCCCAGAGGGTTAAGGACATTATCCTGGAGGCACGCAGACCTTCCACAAGGAAGACTTATTCAGCCAAGTGGAAAAGATACCTCATTTGGAGTGCAGCAAAGGGAGAAAATGTCTCATTGGCAAACATAGCACACATCCTGGAATATTTAGCAGAACTGTTCCACAATGGCCTGTCTTACTCCTTCATTAAGATTCATGCATCAGCAATTTCAGCAGAATACAACATGGATCCTCCTGTCTTCTCTCATCCTCTACTCAGGCAGTTCTTGAGAGGAATCAAAATGTAAAACCTCCAAGGAAACCACCTTTACCTACATGGGATCTCAACTTTGTGCTGGAAAAGTTAACACTTCCCCCTTTTGAACCAGCAGCAACAGCAGAATTACAGTTCTTGTCTTGGAAAACTGCTTTCCTGCTAGCAATCACTTCAGCAAGAAGGGTATCTGAGTTACAGGCATTAATGGCAGTACAATCCTTCCTTATCTTCCATCAGGACAGAGTCTCTCTGAGAACTAACCCTACCTTTATGCCAAAAGTGGTCTCCAGAGTATCACTGAACCAAGCGATTCATTTACCTACATTCTTCCCCAACCCACAGAACAGGGGGGAAAGACTGCTACATACCTTGGATGTGCACAGACAATTACGCTACTATCTGGACAGAACTAAGACCAGCAGAAAAACTGACCAGCTTCTGGTAGCATATGCAACAGGAATGCAAGAAAAAGCAATTTCAAAACAGACAATCTCAAAATGGATAGGAAATTGCATTCGATTTTGCTACTCTTTTCATGGAAAGACAACTCCTGAAAATATCAAACCTCATTCCACAAGAGCTACAGCCACCACTACAGCTTTTCTACGAGGAGTGGCTACCAAAGACATTTTAGAAGCTGCTACTTGGAGCTCCGTGCATAGATTTGCCAAGCATTATAATCTTCCCTTATATTCTAGATCCCGAGCAGGTTTTGCAACTGCTGTTTTGCAAGGGATCTTAACTACACCATCTTTATCCTAGTGCCTCCTCCCCCAGTTTGGCTATGGTATTCTACCCATATGTTAGGACTGCAGATGCATCCTTGAAGGACATAGTACAGTTTTGTACCTACCATAAATGTAGATGTCCGATAGGTATGCATCTGCAGTCAAGATTACCCACCCTCCTTCCCTCTGTGGTATTCCTAGGGTGTTTACCCTCTTTAGCTAGCTGGGGAATCTATTATGGTGTATTTGTTTGTATATATGTATATATATATATTTTATATTGTTTGCTCTCTACTGTTTGGAATTATTTGCATTTATCCAAATTTAGCCTTCCTAGAGGGCACCTGGCATCTGGGGCAAGAAACACTGAGGAAAATGGCGTCGGCTGATGCCTTTATACCCAATAAACAGCAGCTATGACGTTGGGTGAAGTGCGACATCAGCCGAGGCCAGACCCAGACTTTGGAATCCGGCCGACCGAAGGGCTGCCTGAGGCAGGACAACCCATATGTTAGGACTGCAGATGCATACCTATCGGACATCTACATTTATGGTAGGTACAAAACTGTACTTTTTGGAAGTTGATGATGATGTTTTCATGGACAATTATTTAACTCCTAATTCTGTTCCTCCTGCCCCCAGAAAACCTAATAGGTATTATAGGGTTCCTGATTCTCATCAATTCCTTTTTAAAAACCCTACTGCTGATCCTGAAATTATTTCTCAAGGCCCGAGGTTGTTAAGGCTACTATTGCTAAAAATGCTGTGCCTTCTGATAAGGAGTCTAGGGCCTTGGGCAGGTGGGGTAAAAAAGTCTTTACCTCTTCAACTCTTGCCATTAGATCTGTGAATTGCCTTTTTCGCATGCTTAAGTATCAGCAGCATACGTTGGAGGCTATTAAGGCTAAACTTGGGGATATTCCTTCCATGTCTGAGAACAAAGATTTACAAGACTTACTGAATTCTGCCACTTTAGTTAATAAGTATTCACTTCATTGTGGTTTTGACACTTTGGAGGCCTCCTGCAGAGCAGTAGCCACCGGTTCCATTATTAGAAGGCATGCGTGGCTCAGGGAGCAGCCTCTTTCTGATCCTGTTAAATCTAAATTGCTGGATGTTCCTTTGCACAAAGAGAATCCTTTTGGTAATAAGGCTGAGGAGGTACTGAAGAAGTTGGAGGATAAGGCGAAATCTGTGCAAGCTGTAAAGGATTTCCTTCAGGTTCAGCCTCCTCGGTTCAGTAGGCATTATGCTTCCAAAAATTGGTCTTTCTCTGATCCTGGCAAGCAGGGTCGCTCTAGGCATAGGGGTTTCAGATCTCAAAGGGCTAAAAAATGGAATTCTTCTTCTGCTAAATCGGGGAGTTCTAAGCCAGCTTCCCAAAGCAAGCATTCTCAATGACTCCGGCCTTCTTGTGCCTACCTCTGTGGACCCTGGGTTTCCTTTGGGGGGAAGGTTAGCCAGGTTTGCAGAGGTATAGTCTACCATCACAGATGACAAATGGGTGCTCAGTATAGTAAACCAAGGTTACAAGTTTTATTTTCACACCTTCCCTGTTCTGCAGGGGTACCCAGACATAACCAGAATTCTCAGGGCAGAGGTAGAAATTCAAATTTCTTCTCTTCTGACTATGGGGGCTATAGAGCCAGTTCCTGCAAATAAGGTAGACCTAGGTTTTTATTCAAGACTTTTTCTGATACCCAAGAAAGGGGGCACCTTATTCTAGATTTGTCTATTCTAAACACTTTTCTGGTGATTCCCAAATTCAAGATGCTCACCCTTCAGCAGTTACTACCAATGCTGGGCAAGGATTAATGGCTGGTAACTTTGGATCTCAAGGAGGCTTATCTGCATATCCCAATAAGGGAAAGTTGCAGTCAGTTCCTCTGCTTCAGGGCTGGGAAGCAACACTTTCAATTCTCTGCACTGCCCTTTGGCTTATTTACTGCTCCCAGAGTTTTTACAAAGTGCCTGGCTCCAGCCATTGCTTTTTGCAGGCAGAGAAACATTCAAATTTATCCTTACCTGGATGACTGTCTCATTCAAGCAAACTCCCCAGAACAACTAGAAAAGGATTTGGACTTCCTGAAGAACATTCTCACCTCTTTGGGTTACACTCAACGAAAATAAGTCAAAGTTGATTCCTACAAGGGAGATTGTTTTCCTGGGAGCGAGTCTGAATACAGCCACTCAGATGGTATTCCTCCCTCAACAGAAGCAAGAAGATCTTTCAGCTTACTTCATGAACTTGGCAAGCATGACCCAGCACTCTGCAAGGCGATTCCTGCAAGTACTGGGTTCATGGCTTTTGATGATCCCATATGCAAGGCTGCATATGAGAAAACTTCAATGGTACCTCAAGAATCTTTGGTGTCAACACACGCAGGACTTGGTCTGGATTCTTCCCCTAATTCCCTCTCTACAAATGGAGTTCCTCTGGTGGGCGACAGCCTGTTCTCAGAACAAGGGTCTGCCTTTCCGCCCATCACCTGCCAGCCACTCTCACCACAGATGCATCAGGTGTTGCATGGGGGGCTCATCTGGAAGTCAGGGGCATACAGGGGACTTGGAGCACCCAGCAGATTCATCTGCACATAAACTTAAAAGAATTGATAGCAGTACAGCAGGCCTTGTTGGCTTTCAAGGACCTACTCTACCCTGGGACTCTGCTGATCAGGACAGACAGTATCACAGTCATGTGGTACATCAACAAGCAGGGGGAGGGGGACTCACTCTTACCCCTTGTGCAGACAAAGCATGAGACTATGGACCATAGCAGCATCAATGGGCTTACATCTAATAGCCCAGTATCTTCCAGGGAGGCCAAACTCCCTGGTGGATCATTTGACCAGGCATGTTCTGGATCCTCACGAGTGGCAACTGAACAAGGTCATTTTCCATCGCATCACTCAGCATGGGGTACCCCACAAGTGGACCTTTTCTCCTCTCACACCAGTCATCTCCTTCCAACCTTCTGCACCAGGGAGTTTCACAACAAAGCTTGGAGGGTGGACACGTTGTCCTTCCCATGGACACATCTTTCAGTTTATGCATTCCCTCCTCTGCCTCTTCTTCCTAGAGTGCTGCTAAAGATAAGGGACGAAAAACCAACGGCTATTCTGAAAGCACCAGATTGGCCCAGACAGCATTGGTATCCGCTCCTTTGCAGCCTTTCACAGGCTCAGCCTTGGCATCTTCCCCTGGTACCAGATCTGTTGGTTCAGGGAGGGGGAAAGTTCCTTCATCCTCATCTTCAAACTTTGCATTTAACTGCCTAGCTAATACTTTAAATCTTTCCCAACAGGTGGTTGAAGTTCTTCATGAGGCCAGGAGACCTAGCACCAGAAAATCCTATGCAGATAAATGGAAGAGATTTTCCTCTTGGATGCAGGCTAAAGGAGAAGACTCTCCTCATCCTTCTCTTTCTCTCATTCTTGACTAGCTAGCAGGACTGCTTAATAGTGGACTTTCCTTTTCTTCAATCAAAATTCACATTTAAGCAATTTCCGCTCATTGTTCTTTTTAGCAACACATTTTTTCTCACCCCTTGATGAAGCAGTCCCTGAGGGGAGGTCGCAATCTTAGACCTCCAAGAAGAGCTTCTACTCCTGCTTGGGATCTTAATTTTGTCCTGGAAAAGCTTACTCTGCCTCCCTGTGAACCAGCTGCCTCTGCAGATTTGAAGTTTCTCTCCTGAAAGACTGCTTTTCTTTTGGCTATTACTTCAGCCAGAAGGGTTTCAGAGCTGCAAGCCTTAATGTCAGTAGAACCTTTCATTATTTTTCATTCAGATCGGGTTTGTCTGAGAACTAATCCCTCCTTTATGCCTAAGGTGGTTTCCAGTTTAACCCTTAACCAGTCTATTCGCCTGCCTACATTTTTCAACAATCCCCAAAATAAAGGGGAAAGGAGTCTGCATTCTCTTGATGTGCATAGACAGCTGAGATTTTACCTAGATAGGACTAAATCCTTTCAAAAAACTGAACAGTTGTTGGTTAGCTTTGCTCCTGAGGCTCAGGGTAAAGCAATTTTGAAACGAACCATCTCCAAATGCATTGCTCATTGTATTTACTTTTGTTACATGGGAAGGTTCCTCCTCAGGGTATTAGGACTCATTCTACTAGAGCGGCCTCTACCTCTGCAGCTTTTCTGAGAGGTGTGCCTACTAAGGACATTCTAGATGCAGCTACTTGGTCTTCTGTCCATACTTTCACAAAGCATTACAATCTACCATTGTTTTCTAAATCCAGGGCTGGTTTTGCCTTTTTACCAACCCTTAATTTGTGATCCTTCCTCCCTCCTTTGTCTTTTTCCTGGGCTTTGGGAATCAACCCATATGTTAGGACTGCAACAGTGAAACACGAAGAACATAGTACAGTTGTGTACACTTACCATAAATGTAGATGTTCGAGTGTATTCACTGTTGCAGTCCTGGTTTCCCACCCTCCATTCCCCCTTTTTTTCCTAAGGCACAGACTATATATATTTTTATTTTTTATATGACATGTTTCCAGGGTGTTTCCTTCCTGGGTTAGCCTTCTGTTGGGGGCTCCTGACAGTTAAGGCAAGAAAAACTGAGGAAATGGTGTTGGCTGCCTCCCTTTATACCTGACGTTCTGACATCAGTTTTACAACCGGCGGCAGCCGACGTCATATACCGTGGACTCTGGTATTCGGGCCAACTGAGGGCTACCGGGAGCCGGATAACCCATATGTTAGGACTGCAACAGTGAATACACTCTAACATCTACATTTATGGTAAGTGTACACAACTGTACTTTCTTTCTCTTCAAGTCTTAATTTTATGTTTCCTCCTCTAGGATTTCCTTTAACTTGCTCTAAAATGGCAAATTTATAGTTTTTATAAGCAGGGCATTCTAAAGAATGTTTGTAATAGGCATTATTCAAATTCTCCTTGCTAATCTGATACTGGTGCTCATAAACTGTTTTACGAAGCATTCTGTCTGTTTTACCAAAATAGTATGCTGAGCAACCCTGCCCAATGCCACTAAATCCTTGAAGGTGAAGAACTAGTGTTGGAAAACGATAATCCCTTAAAAGTTCGTTTCACAAAAGGGACTTGTCTTTCAAAATGGGTAGTCTACCTCACTAATTGTCAGGGTTGCTCAGCATACTATATTGGTAAAACAGAGAGAATGCTTCGTGAGATCAATATCAGATTAGCAAGGAGAATTTGAGTAATGCCCTTTACAACCATTCTTTAGAATGTCCTGCTTATAAAAACTACAAATTTGCCATTTTGGAGCAAGTTAAGGGAAATCCTAGAGGAGGGAATTTAAAATTAAGACTTGAAGAGAAAGAAATGAAAGTGCATCTTAGATTGCATGCCTCAAAATTTCCTGGATTAAACAAATATATTTCACTGCAACCTGTTTTAAATGTGACAGCAAGTTTTAATTAAAAGTTTAGACTATAATATTTCAATCTGGTTCCTGCCTTTGTAAGGAAAAAGGTTTGACATTTGTATCAAAACCAATGGGTTTTATACTTTTGTATTCGTAAAGTACTGCTCCTTTAAGGCTGGGCAATTTTCTTCATTCAATTAATTAATTATTGAATTTTTGAATGTATTAAAGGAAGCTTTTGGGCAGAAGATCTGATTCTGATGAAGTCCTAATGTTATAGGACAAAAGTTCTCAATCTTTTAACGTTTTCAATAAAGAAGGAGGTTTTATCCAGTGACTGCTTGGAATTTTTTATTTTTAAGCATTTTGTCATTGAACCGTTATTTATTCATCCTGTTGAAAATAGTAATTTAAAAAAATGTGGAAATAAACTTTTTAAAATTTAATGTAAATGAAACTTCATAGATTTTATAAATGAAACAATGTGATGTACAGTCAGATTTTGTTGTACTCCTGGAGTGCGATAGAATGGAACCTTTAGAAAAAAAAAACGGGACATTACACAGTATATGTGGTTTTAAAAGTTGAAATACAAGTTGGTAAGCCAAAGTAGGTAGATAGTTCTGGAACTGTTTAAAATTAATCATCCGTGGACATGTTTAGGTGAAACCTCCTCACCCAGCCACCCACAGATATGTTTAGAGGTCACTCTCTTACATCCCTTCTGTGTTGCAAACATTTGTCACCTTTAGTCACTTAAAAATGGATTTACTTTAAATTAAGACAGGAATATATATACATAGGACTCATTCTTAGTGTTAAAACTTAAAAACTGGCAGCCTTTTCAGATCTCCAGTAAGATACTTGAGGAATGTGAATTAGCAGGTCTGTCACATGGAGTTAGTTGTTCATTGACTTTGTGTTATTACACCAATGAGCATGTCTAACACACATCTTTTGAGTTTTATTGCTTACAAATGGGCGAGTATTGCATAAAGGTATATCCTGTCAAAACATTAAAAAATGCACATTGGTGTGGTCATATATATGTGCCTCATGTAACCAGAATTTTACATTAAATAGTAGTCTGTTTAGACATGAAAAATAAATCTGAAGAGAAAAATTAGAAAACTTGGAAGTAAAGGCAAACAAGCTATTTCATGTCCATCACTCAGTACAGGAAATGATGTGTCACAAGACTATGTATGTTCTGGTCTAAAGGAGGCATAGTTTTAAATTGTTTATATGTGAAAAACTGCAGCATCAAGAGTGTAAATGCAAATATGCTGAAATACATTTGAGGTGATATCCTTTGTCAAAACAGACAGCAGAAGGAGTAGTTATGCCATTGCCAGTAGTAGGCAAGAATAAAGTAACAAGTGAAAGCAATATCAATGCATCTATACATGCATTATGCAGTATTGATGCAGTCAGCCCAGGTCATGGCTGAAAACAATCATCTGACCAACCCATCTACCAGGTTAACAAATGGGTAAATAAATAAATAAATACACACACACACACACACACACACACACAGATGTAAGGGTTAAGTTAAAATGCCAAATGTCAATGTCACTACCATCATCACAAAATAAAACAAACATAAAATGTTAACACCCAACTTCGCACAGTCCAAGATATAACCTCAGACCATGCAACTGCAAAACAAACTTTTTTCCCGGAGGGCAACCCACTTGCAACTCCCATGTAGGAAGCTTCATTCTCACACCTCCTGTGTATTCCACAACTCCAGTAATGCAGCAATTTGCACAACATTTGATCATCTTTTTGTTGACCTAATTGTATTGACAAACCAGACATCAAGTATACTGACAGTTGATGTAAGCAATGCACACACACACACACATATATATATATATATATATATATATATATATATATATATATATATATATACACACATATGGGTCCCCTACAGATAATCGAAATTTTAAAACTTCATATGGCTGTGACCATATGAAGTTTTAAAATGGACAGTCTGAACAGAGATCTCCATACAGCATTGAAGCAGGATAATTTCCCTTTTCCTTGCTGTAGTGTGAGCTCGGACTTGGTATATTTAAATAGAAGGGGGTGTGGGGGGTGCAGGGGAGCTTGCCCCTCCTGCAAAAATGTTCAGGAATTTTTTTTGTTTTATTTTTTTTTCAGATTTTCGAAGTTTTCACAAACACACACACATATACATGTGTATAGGTTACAGACAAGTTGCCGTAAGTCATCTTGAAGAACCTGAAAAAAAGCAAGCACAGGTGATCATAAATAAGGCGATCAAGCATATGCACTTTCTTTCTGTGTGACTACATTGGGGATCTGGGAATTTGCCCCCTGCAAAAACGTTCAGGAATTTTTTTTTTCAGGCATTTCAACTTTTGAAACATTGATCATATGGTCTCTGCCATATGAAAGTCAATGTTTTAAAAGTTCAATCATCTGTAGTAGACCCATATATACATACATATAGATATATATATATATATATGTATATATATATATATATATATCTAGGGGGTGTACTGAATTTAAGTGAAACACCCAAATGTTGATGTTCACAAAGTCTACCTCACAACGTTGACTTTGCTATGCATGCACCAACACCACCCTTGGTATATGCAAAATTACAAAAAAACTTTAAAACATTGTTTTTTGTAGGGTGAGGGCAAGCCTCTCCTGCAACCCCACAACCTCTGCTAATTATATATGCTAATCAAAGATCACACAATGTCAGAGAAAGGCCATATTTCCCAACCCTGAGAACTGTGCAGTCTTGCACAGCTGTAGATTTGTTTCTTTACCTGACTAAATTTTGTTGGCTAAACAGATGTTGACCAAACAGGGATCCCATTAAATTCTGTTCAACACACACACACACACACACACACACACACACACACACACACCTATACATATGTATAGGTTACAGACAATTTGTCAAAAGTCATCTTGATGATCCTGAAAAATTATCAAAAATAAACCGATAAAGCATGCTGGCTTGTTTTCTGTGTGACTACATTGGAGATCTGGGAATATGCCAGCCTGCTTGATGTAATTAACAGGGGGTGTGGGGGTGCAGGGTGGGGCTTGCCCCCTGCAAAAAAAGACGTTCCAATATATGTGTGTGTGTGTCTACACACACATACACACATATATAAATATATATATATATATATATATATATATATATATATATATATATATATATATATATATATAATATAGATCTACTACGGTTGATCGAACTTCCAAAACTCCAAAGACCATACCTTATGTTCAGAGTTCTGAAAGTTCGAAATCAAAATAAAAAACAAAAAAAAAAGAAACAAAACACTTTTACTTACCTTGGGGCAAGCCCCCCTGCACCCCCATATATTTATATATATATATATATATATATATATATATATGTGTATATGTGTGTTTATATATATATATATATATATATATATATATATATATATATATATATATATATATATATATATATATGTAAACACACTTACACACACAAACTGAGTATAATAAAAACAATGAATCTAAAAGCTGAAATTTAAAAAAAAATGGAAAACGTGGTCATAGTGCAAGTAGATGAAATTCTTGGACTGACCATATCTTGATCAAATAATGACATATTATGATTAAGTAAAGGGAACTTAACCAAAGAAGGACAATAAAAGAGCCATAAAAATAGTTCAGAATAGTGGACCACTCACAAGATGGTTGGAAAAAAAATCTATGAAAAATTAGTTAATGCAGGTAATTACAAGTTCAGTAACACAGAGCTTGAAACAGTTGCACATATCAAGGTAGACAGCAAAGTATTTTTAGCTGAGGGTTTGTATTTTGAAAGACTATATGCCAAAGTGGATACGCTAGAATTTTAAGGTAAGAGCTTTGGAAGACTGGCCATCCAAGGGTTACCTGCTCAGCAAGATATCCCAAAAGTGAGCACTGCACCAGTGAAGCTGGTTAAACATCTACAATTATGGTAAGTTCCTAATACAAATGACTGGTAGCCAACTTTCGCTGTCATATTACATGGAATATAAAACAATGTTATTTTGGATTATGCTGTCCATATAGATGTCAGAGTCTCCCAAGTCATAGCATCATCCTGCATTATCACTGTTTACAGTTCCTTCAGCTATCATAACTGGCTGTGGTATCATTTATGCCGTTTATAGTGATGCAGATATTAAAACTATTGTCGATATTCCTAACTACTGAAAAGGGATGTGTACATACTGCTGTGTGCATTTTGCCCACCTCCTTTTGTTCTCATTTGTTTTTCTCTACCACTGTGCTATTTGCTGAAGCCACAGTCGTGCAATTGTCAAGTCCATTACTTTACTACTTGAGGAAATATGAAATGTGTATTTATTTATCTTTTGTTGATCAGATTAGTCCCACTAGGCTAGTAGCCTCTTTTCAGGAGAGACCCTGGATGGCATTTATGCTACTATGGGAAATTTGGTCAGAGCATTGGAAAACATTCCCTTCTTTTTTCAGTAGGTGCCATGGGATCTTTTACATCCACCTGAGCTACCACCAACTCAAACAAATGGGGGCTTAGTTTAACATCTCATCCGAAGGATGGCATACTCAGGTGAGCAGCACCCCCTTATGCTGCACTGCAGTGTCAGAAATCATTTTACCTGATGGAGGAATAGAACCCAAAGCTTTGTGCACCAAAGGTGAGTGTCCTACCTGTTGTGCCACTGATAGTGACAAGTGTTGTCAAATTTCTTATCATTTTCATAAATGTTCAAAACTCCCGGGATCTATATGTCATTCTAACGTCTCACTCAGTCCACTTACCTATCTTTCTTATGTAACACATGACACCATGCTCCCTAATGTAGACATCACAAGATGTTAATGTGTAAATACTGGTACAGTTTATAACTAGCATTTGACAGTACATTAGTATCTGCAGCCTTGTACATTGTAGCCAACTGTTGTTGATGTTACTGCATTGTCATCACCTTGCACTCTCATGTAACTGCAATCCTATTAATCCATGACTGGTTGTTACTGTCATACTATATTAACGATCACAAATGTATTTCATATTGCATTCTTGACACATAGAACCAGGTCCCAGCATTATACTTTAACTGTACCTCATTACAGATCATATGGGCTTTTTATCTTAAATAATTTACTAACACTCCAGTCACTGCATTGTCATGATACTGACACAAATATGACATTATTGCTGGTATTCCTAACTTCTGAAACAATATTTGTATCTCTGGAAGTCCTCCAACTTCCTTTTACTGTCAGTGTTTACTACCATCTAGTGCTTGCAGGACACTTCACTCATACTGTTACTTTGAAGTCCATTACTACACAGCGGAATCAGGTATTAATAATTTATTTATTACTTTCAACATTTATCAGCAACTCTTAAAATGTATATTTCATGGTTGTTGTTTCATTATGAGCACTTACTGTGTCAGCTGACACCTGACACCTTCTTCTCTAATGCATTACATTCTTAAGATTAAAGTTATTATTTGGATGTTGTTAATATTCATAACTGCATACCACAATAAACATTAATCTGTAGCTGTAACAGTGTGTACTGCACACACCAGCTTTGAGATGCATTTTATTACACCTACCCTGCACCTGTATGGAACTCCACTCATGATGTGAGTGACTTACTCATAGTGTCACATTACACAATGTATGAAAGATGTCCATAATACTGTGTCTCAGCTTATTTACAGCAATAGCTGTGCCAAAAAAACAAAAAAAAACACCAGAGATACACAAAACATGCTGGTAGAGTGAATGTGTGCTAGATCAAAGTGTAAGCCTTGCTGTCAACAGTAATGATCTCAGCTCATTGTCAGCAGTATGTAGAGCACAAATCTCCCAATTAACTACAGTGCCAGAGGATGCAGTGAGCATATGTTATAGACCAAAGTGCAAGACCTACTTTCTATGCTAATGTAATGCAGAGGGTTTAAACAATAACATGCTATAAACTCCACCCAACAAACAACAGTTGTCATAGTGGTACAGCAGACATTTGTCAGAGAAAGCACAGGTACTGCTGTTCATAGTAGTGTTATTTTGTCTTGTTTCCAACCATAACGTAGGCTGCAACACCAGAAATAAACACATTGCAGGTAGGGAGACTGCATGTATCCTGGTTCAATGTTCAAGATATGCTGTCCATACTAAGTAAGGTGGTATGTTTATGGCTGCAACACCAGAAATAAACACATTGCAGGTAGGGAGACTGCATGTATCCTGGTTCAATGTTCAAGATATGCTGTCCATACTAAGTAAGGTGGTATGTTTATAATGATAGCACATTAGCTGTAACACTCACCTATGTAAATAACACTGATAGTGTAAACAGCAGAGAAGTGTGATACAGCAAATAAGCAGTATTGTCTATAGTAATAAATGTATATTTCACCTTCTTTCCATTAATGTCTTAAGACACCCCCCCAAAAAATAAGCATAATGCAGTGGGGTACAACTGACATATGTGACAGACAAATTTCAAATTATAATTTCCACAGTAATGTATTGCATCCTGTTTGCAATGGTAACACACAGGCTGAAACCTCTTCAGAAATGACCACAAACATAACACTATGCAAGCATCACCATCAATAGTACTGATTTCAAGTTGCTTCCAACAGTAGCATAGATAACAACAGCATCAGCAGCAGAAGAATACAAAGTTTTTCAAAAAATGAAATGAATATTTCTTTAATTCTCTCCCCACCCCTGCCCCTTTGTAGCATCTGGCTATGCTTTCTAGCTTCCCCTCATGCTCAAAGCTAAATTCCTAGCTGTTGCTTACCTAGACCCCTGGATGTATTACTTATCAAGGAGGGTCCCTGAGCTGTCGGGTAGAAAACCTTATGGCATGCCTTGAATTAACCTAGAGAAAGGAGCTTGGAGCTTTCTTGAATGTTGTCAGTGGCCCAGATTCCTAACAGATGGAGCATTTACTACAGTGACATGGTGACTTTGTTTTGTCTCCCCACCGCAGTCTTGACAGGATGGTCTGCGAGACTCCTGGTCTCCACCAGAGGTCAGAGAGTTGTCATAATCCCTCAAGCCCTCTGTGATAGGGCAGTTAGCCTTTAGCCACTTCATCTTATCACATCATGGCCAGCCCAACCATCAGCCCAAGTCTGCTTCTGAACATGAGTCACAGGCAGCAGAAAAAGACACCCTGGCTTATTGGCTTCTGGTTATTAAAAGATGATTTGCAGCATGATATCTGCTTACATGATAACTGTTAATGATGTCTGCAATCAAATGGAGGAATCTTAATGTGCATTTATCAGACCATTTAAGCTTCTGCTCTAATTAATGGCCACAACACTTTTGCAAATGTGAAGCAAAATTTATATCATCTCTGTGAAGAGCATGCCTGCCCTTAAGAAAAAAATTAAAACTGTTGCCGACCTCCTACACACACACACGAATCAGTGAATACTTAGATGGATTTTTATAACCAAGTTTAGATCTTCAGCTATTCTTAACAAGTACTTCAAGGTTTAATGCAGATGAGGCTTCCTCAGAAAACAGTTGTACAAGTTTCATTTGTAAAGCTGACATGGAATCCTTCGGTCTCTGTTTGTACATGAATGCGCTGGCTACCACAAGACCCTCACCATGCAAACATCTGCATGTATTACCAGAGGAAATCAGTACTTTTTTGCCCATCTTGAGTGGATAAATAAAGTTTTGGTTTTCAAATTGATGTAGAATTCAAACATCCTGCATTCCCTTGGCTGGGTGGGTTACATTTGAATTAAGGTACCAAGCACAGTCCTATAGCTACCTAACCCATATTAGATTGGCTAAATGAATAAATAATCCTATACCTCTGAAATGTGAATAATACAGCTACACAAGGATATGCTCATTATGCTCTTCATTGTTGGAGTCCTTACTTATTGGGATATTTGCTTGCAGGTGGCGCAAATCACAGTACCAACTTCCAGAATTCTACCTTCCCCCAGGATTTCACTCCCTGCCACTGCCATGCATACACCTCAACCTGTAGACATGAAAATCTGAGCAAATGCTGTTGAAAAGCAGGTAGATATGGCCAAAAATCTGGGTGGTAATCAGCTAAACCTTTCCATTCTTTCTTGCATAACATTTTTAATTTCAGGAAAATTTTGGGGTGGGGTCAACCACTCAGAAACATCATTTTCAGAAAGGTACACTATTTAATAAAAGGCAGCATGAGAAATGCCACCGTATAAGTAGTAAAAGGAAATAAGATTGTTAATCTAAGATGTCCTGCAGTGGAGACAGCTTATTTTTTTTATTTATTTATTGCTTTTGTTAACCAGGAAAGTTTGAGTGGGCAAAGTGCACTTTTTCATTGGATCCTTGTGGAGAAAAGCTAAATAATAATAATAATAATAATAATAATAATAATACAAGAATTATAATAAGAAATTAATGGTGCAAAGTATACATGGTTACAATATTTACAATGCAGCACTGACTCATAATCATATAATTACAGAACTATACATAAACATATAAGAGATTAGACAAAACATAAGAGATTAGACAAAACAGTGACTAACAGTAAGCTGTAAAGTAAATAATTTTAGTTAATAATAAATGATCCTAGTACTTCTTTGCATTTTCTCTGTATCTGCATATTTATATTCAAGTTTTTCATTACTGAGAAAGATGCATATTATTGAGAGGCAGAATGCAAAATGTCATGGCGTGAGACAGAAAAATACATTGCCACTGTTCATTTATAGTATATCAAATTACAAACAAACTGGAGGGCAAATCCCTAGACCTTCTGGCAATCAGTAAACAATAAACTGGTCCATGTCAGTTATCAAATGAAAATAGTTATTTGCTAGTAATTATGAATACATGCAATATTTCCAAGTTCCATATTTTTATAAATACTGCAAGAAAAAAAATAACAGCCAACCTAGAGTTTTCATTGTGTGATGCCTTAAGCATCCTGTAATGGAGACCCTTTCAATATTTGCAAATGACCACATAAGGACATGCACTGCTTCAGCTACATAGCTTCTAAATGCCCATGACTTTTTATTTTGTTTTTTAAGTCTTTATGGGTACATTCAGGTTCATAAAGCCAAACCCCACTAGCTGTGAACATGCATGTTTTCACCTTTTTTAGTGACCTCATAGCCCAGCATGAATGGCTTGTTTAGCTATGCTTTAGAAACACAAAGCTTCATATGAAGTCTGATGGCTATAAGCATTAAGGTACCCACAAATTATCGCAACTAACAACCAAACCAAAGGGAGAAAGGTCACACAGACAAACCATTCAGTAAAAACTGCAAGAAAAACCCAGGCAAACTAGAGTTTCCATTGTGTAATACCTTAAACCTCCTGTAATGGATGACCATTAGATATATGCAAATGGTGCTATCCTGATAAGGTCACTAAAAAGGCTGAAGCATGCATGTCCATAGCAAGTGGGTTTGGATTTATTAGTCAGAATATACTCCTAAAGAAATAAAAAGTAAAAAGTCATGGGCATTTACAAGCCATGCAGCTGAAACATTACATCTCCTTAGAGGGCAAAACGTAGCTTTTAGGATCATAGGAAGTTACTAGGCAAATGGCCCAGGGCCCTTACAAGCCTTGCCAAGTTCTACCCTTATTTCCACAATCAGCACTATTGTCCCTGTCCAAGAGGGACACAGGTGGAACCCCCGGGGTGAATTTACAGTTACCCATCCAATTGTCCAGATTGCTTTTGAAGAGGGCAAGTGAGGTGCTCTGTTTGACATGAAGTAGTAGTCTGTTCTAAAGGTGTGGTAACCTCTGGGAGACAAATCTTTCCCTTCAGCAGGTTCTATTAATGTCACGTACCAGGTTAAAGTCTTTAGAGCCAGTATCCTGTGCACCATTTGACTTGCGGATATGCAGCATTCCAATAAAACAGAGTCAGAGATGGTCTTATATGCAAGGCAGAGATCACCTCTGAGTAGTCTGTATGAAATGGAGTAAAGTGAAAGTGATTTCAGATGATCCACATAGGACAGATGCTGAATACCTTGAATTTTCCTTGTGAGGTACCTTTGTGATATCTCCAATTGCTCAGGTGATTGGAAAGGTACATACCAAAAGCAGCATTGTACTCAATTATTGGCCTGATGAGGGAAGAGTGCAAAGAGTACAGGGAGTTTATAACTTCTTTTTTCTGGACGCAGTGCCCTTACTTATGAGATGAGCAATATAGAATGCCCTTCTCACCACTGACTGAGTACTTAGGTTGTTGCTAGTGATGTGGTAGTTAGCAGGAACATCACTCTTACCAAAAAGGTTGATAATACATTTTTTTACTTTGAGTTTAAGGCCATGACTTTGGCACCAATTATTTGTTTGTTTAAGACCCTCTTATACATAGCTCTCAACCTTCCATCTCCAAAATGAGGAAGACTAGCCCTTATAATGTGGAACAAATGGGCAAAATGTGGAACATATACTAATGGCTTACTAACAACTTCAACTAGGAAGGTCATAGGATGGTTAAAATATGTTGGTTTTACTTATAAAGAAGATCTTTTAATGAATTAATATGATTAATTTCTATTTAGCATGGATTTCACTTAAATTCCTAACACTGAATGTGTGACAGACTCTTTCAGTGTGGAACTTTGAGGAATTTCGGGGAACATGAACTTTTTTAAGACCCCAAATGAGGTACGTTCCTCGTAATGAGGTACACTTGAGAGGTATGCTCTTGTAGGATGTTGACATCATCTGGAGATTCTGTGACCAAGCCCAGTCTGCAGTCATCAGCAAACTTGTCAGCCATAGAACTTTAGTTTTTGCTTGTACTTTGGAGAAATAGATTCCAAACAGTAGAGGTCCCAGGACTGATCCTTGTGGAACACCACTGGTTATAGGCCTGCTGTTGGAGGTGGATTTTCCTATTTTGACTATATGTGTTCTATCATAGGATCATAGAAAGTTATTAGGCTATTGGCTCTGAGGCCATTATAAGTCTAGCCAAGTGTTTAGCCCATACATAGATAAATCTGCACCTGATACCCCTGTCCAGCAAGGACACAGGTGGAATCCTAGGGGTGTATTTTCTGTTTCCCATCCAGTTATCCAGATTGCACTGAAAAAAGGTTAAAGAGGTACTCTGCTTGATGTGGAGAGGGAGCCTATTCCATACATGGAGGAGTCGCAGGGACACAAATCTGTCCTGCCAGCAAGTCCTATTGATGTCACAGACCAAGTTGAGGCCATGTGTGTGGGTTACTCGAGTGGAGCTTGACTTCCGGATATGCAGCAGTCCCATCAAGACAGGGTCTGAGATAGTCTTGTATGCCAGACAGAGGTCACCTCTGAGGAGTCTGTATGAAACAGAGTGATTTTTGAGGCCCTGGATTCTCCTGGTGAGCAGCCTCTGTGGTCCCTTCAGCCTCTGCATGTGCTTTGCAAGGTACATGCCGAATGGGGCATTGTAATCAATAATGGGCCTTATAAGGGAAGAATACAGGGATGTTATGACCTTGTCTCTAGATGAGCTACCCTTACTTTTGAGGTGGGTCATGTAGAAAGCTTTCCATACAATGGAAGCAATATGGTGGTCAAAAGTCAGGCTGTTATCAATCTGGGTGCCCAAATCCCTTACAACTGGCTGCATGCTTAGAACGTTCTTATTAATGTGATAATTTGTGGGGACATCATTGAGCCATTAGTGACCCATCTGACGATGTAAGGGTTGATACCTAGCTGGGTGAGTTTGTCAATGATGCCTGAGTGGGGGATAGTGTTAAAAGCCTTGGCTAAGCCTAGGTAGGCTGTATGCACAGATTTCCCCTCACCCATTGCCTTGGTGACTGTCCCAAAGAAGTCCACCAGGTTTAACAGGCATGATCTCCCTTTGACAAATCCAAACTAAGTAGGGTCAAGTGTTTGGAGATTACCTATATCTTTGTTGATAAGGTCAGTGATGATTTGCTTCATGGCCTTGCAGATAAGGCTAGTCAGGCTCTTTGTTGATAAGGTCAGTGATGATTTGCTTCATAGCCTTGCAGATAAGGCTAGTCAGGCTAATAGGTCTATAGTTCCTGGGGTTAGTGGAAGCACCACCTTTGTGCAAGGGAGTAACGGTGGCCATTTTCCATTCAGGTGGGATGAAACTGGTACTATGACTGAAAAGATGAATATTGCTAATTCTTGTTGGATCCTATGTAGAAAGCAGCCTAGGATGTTATCAGGTCTCATAGATGCTGTTTTTTTTTGCCTTAGAAAGGGCGTTTATGACCTGCTCTTTAGAAATACAAGGTAGGGGCAGGTGGTAAGGATATCATGGGGTACTTGTGGTGGGGACAAGGAAATAAAGTTTTCACAGCTAACCTGTTGGCTGACAGGTTCTCTGTTTACAGGCTCATTATATGTGGTATCATTAACTAGCAGTTTGGCACAAATATGGGTCTTTCCTTTTAGGTTATGGATGTAACTAAAGAATGCCTTGTGGTTGTCCTTTGTTGAGGAAGCTAATTTGGATTCGTATTTTGTTTTGGAGGGCTTCAGAAGAAGTCTTATTTGCTTGTTTAAGATGAGAAGGGAGTGTTTGTAGGGCTGCATCCCTCTTACTCTTAGACAGCAATTTCTTCCTCATATTGTAAAGCCTACTAATGGCAGTTGTCCACCAGGCAGGTTTGCTGTTCCTTGAGAAGCTTGTTTTAGCCCTATCAGGTAAGGCTGAGTCAATGCAGTTATATAGGTGTTTGTAAAAAGCATTGGTGTAGAACTCGGCATAGTTGCCAGTTCCATCTGAGGGGGTAGGTGCAATGAAGCCATTTATACCATCCTGTAAGAGGTTATAATCTGCTTTGGAGAAGGTTTTTTTTTTTTAGTTTAGTTGTTACTGGGATGGGTCAGTTGTGATAGCTATTTTGAATGAAACTGATTTGTGGTCAGATCTCACCAGGTAAGACTTCACAGTGGGGGTGCTACAGTGGTCCCCCATATTGGTAAGCACCAAATCCAGGATGTTGGCACCCTTTGTTGGGGGTGTCAACCAGCTGTTCCAGGGCATTGGAGTTAATGAAGTCGAGGAACCTTTAAGTGAGTTTGAGTACAAGTAATTTACCCTGTCAGTGGATGGGTAGTTAAAGTAACCCAAAACTATAGTGTTTTGATGAATCTTGATAGACTCAAGTAGATCCAACTAGTTAGAGTGGGTGTCCTGATTCATGGAGGGGGTCCTGTAGCTGGCATTGACTTGTATAGATGTCTTACCAACAGTTAATTGCACCTGAATTATCTCTAGGAAATCATACTGTTTAACCAATCTGGAGGTGTATTTATCTTTAATGAATATTGACACACCACCTCCTTTAGTTTTCATGCCATCAGTTTGTGGCCTGAACATGTGGAAGGAGGTGTAACCCAGTATGGCTCCAAACTGGAAAATACAGAATGAAGCAGTACATTTGAGAGGTACATTGCCATGTAATGATGTTGGAGGTATAAGAGAGCCATCATCTGATATCACCTTCAAAACTTAAATGCAGTATCACTAGCTGTATATACAACTAACATCATTAGTCCGGCAGTCGGCCTGCTTCTGTTAGCTAGGTAAGTACCCCCATATGGAATTTTCTTGTCTATATTTTGATCATATTTTTCTAAATGCCTGATGGTGACTCTGTTTACAGGTAAGGTTAATAACTGTGTAACTTTTGTTTTTCTCCTGCCAACACATACTACAAACGTTAATCTATCCATCCACTACACTTACCTTACTCCTACTCTCCCTTCTCTCCTCCTACCATATCCAAGTCCATTTCAGTAACCCACCACCATGGCAAACTGAACCCATAACTAATCACAATCAGCTCAAAAGTTCCACAATTACTCCCAACGACCTTACCTCCTGTGAACCACACTCCTATATGTACTTCCACCTGAAACTAAAAAACAATCCTTTCTCCTATCAAAAGCAACACAAAATACTAAACAAGTTAACCAAACTATACCATAACCTACTACTAACACTCACTTGTTGCGGTGATATACACCCCAATCCAGGACCTACACCAACTACCACATCTAACCCTAACATAGTAAACCCTTTATATAACCGACCCACCTCATCTCTCCTCTTCCTAAACATAAATATAAGAAGCATACTTAACAAAGTTTAGGACCTTCATGCCCTATTAGTCTTATACAAACTGGAGATAGTCATACTAACTGAAACCTGACTTAAACCACATCATCAGAACAATGAGATCATAGCACCTGGTTATAATATTATTAGGAAAGACAGATTAGACAAAAAGGTGGAGGGGTAACAATATTATTCCAAAACCATCTAACTATAGAGCAGTTTGACTGTGATAACCTGGATGTAAAAGACAGAAATTATCCTAGCCAAATTTAAACTAAACCCCCACAAACAAATTATCATTGCAGGAGCCTACCTCCCTCCCTCCAGGCAATAACATTAATTCAACAGAAAACTTACTAAACTGTATCTCTAACACCCTTACTCATGAAACCATACTACTAGGAGATTTTAACATAGACTGGCTCACTTGCTCCAACCACAACCCCTCTAACCACATTAACCTCCACGGGTTCACCCAAATAATACAGACCCCCACCAGAACCTACAAAACAACCAAACGTCAATCCATCCTAGACTGGATACTGTCATCCTACCCCACTCTTGTAAAACAGTCAGGGACTCTCCCAGACAGTCTAAGTGACCACCAACCAACCTATTTAATTAGGAACAGATCCAACCAACACATCAATCAGCCCAGACTTAGGGTCATACGTAACAAAAGAAACTTCATAGCAGCTGATTTTAACAAATCACTACAATCTTGCAACTGGACTCCCCTTAAACACCTACCACTAGATGAGGCTGTACAATACTTTAATTCCACTTTCCTAGATATCTTGAAATTCCATGCACCCTCCAAAACCATCAGGATAAAAAAACAACTACGCCCCATGGCTCACAAAGGATACTAAAACTAAAACTACCATGAAATATAGGGATAAAAGCTGGACAATATATAAAAAAAAAACAAAACCCCTACCCTAAGACAAAATTATTTGGAACTTAGAAACAAAGCCAAAAGACAAATTAAAGCAGCCAAGACCAACTACTATAGGAAAATTCAAGTAAAATTTGCCCACAACCCCCAAAAGTTCTGGACTACCATAGCGGGAATACTCTACCCAGGAAAAGCCTCCACCCCTACCCCTGTGCTACCAAATAATGAAACCAATATCTCCACCCAATTTAACAATTTCTTCACAGAAACAGTACTACAACTCGCCAATGCCCAAATAAACACAAACACACCAACACAACTAACCACTCCAGCACAGCAGAATAACCAAAACACCCCCTACCACCTTTTCCATGCAGCCAGTCCCTACCAAGACAATATCAAAATTACTTAAGAAACTAAAACCAACCACTCTAGCTGCAGACAAGCTGCCTGCTGATTTTCTCCAGATAGCAGCAGAAGCTATATCCTATCCTATCTCTATCCTCATCAATAGATCATTATCTGAACACAAAGTACCCACCTTGTGGAAAATCGCACACATCATTCCACTTCACAAAGGAGGGACCCCTCTAGAACTGACCAACTGCCACCCAATTGCAATCCTATCCCCTTTATCCAAAATACTGGAAAGGGTTGTTCATACTCAGCTAATACAGTTCCTTCTAGAATATAATCTCCTCTCCAATACACAACATGGATTTAGACCATCACACAGCACAACCACTGCAGTTCTCTTACACTAACATAATCAACCAATACAGGAACAAAGGACTATTTGTATCCTCCATTTTCTTAGACTTAGCTAAGGCTTTTGACATGGTGAATCACAACATGCTTCTTCAAACCATGTCATACCTAAACATATGCCCATCTACTATACAGTGGTTCACCAACTACTTATCAGGTAGGCAACAAGCAGTTCAATGGCAAGATAAACTATCCTCCTTACTGCCAGTCTTTTTCGGAGTTCCCCAAGGATCCATCTTAAGCCCATATTGTTCTCCCTCTTCACCAACGACATCTCCTCAACCCTACCCAAAGCCTCAGTAGTGCAGTATGCTGATGATACCACAATTGTATGTGCCGCCCCCACAATAAACGAACTACACTCCCTTACCAAACTAACTTCTCCCAAGCTGAAACCTGGTTTGCCAACATCAAACTTATACTCAATCTGAACAAAACAAAACTGATCCTGTTTAAACCTGGCAGACCCCATCCTTTAAATGAGAACTTTAACTTAATAGCCAAAGGTGATATCCAAATAAAGCCTACATCACACACAAAACTACTAGGTGTTGAAATCGACAACCAGCTAAAATTCGACATCCATATAGCCCAGACTATCAAGAAAGTCAACAAAAAACTAGGACTTCTCTATAGAAACAAACCAATTCATGACTAAACAAACCAAAGCTACTATCGCTAGAACCCACCTCCTGTCTATACTGCTCTATGCCTCCCCCATACTAACCAACCTGAACCAAAAATAACTAAATACAATGGAATCATGTTATAAAAAGATTGCCAAGTTTGCCACAGAATCTACACATAGGTCCCAGCACTGTTTATCCCTAAAGCAACTCAAATGGCTTGAACTGCCACATGCACTACTATTCAATCAAATCTCAACAGCACAGAAAATCTTTTACCAACCAGATTTAACCCCGGCACTCCAACATCTAATTCAGCCATATACCAGCTCCAGAGAGCTAAGATCCAGTAACCAGAACCTAATAAAGGTTATTAGACACAAAAATGAAGCAGGTAAATCTCTGTTTGCCTGTACAGTTGCCCAAACTTGGAATGCTGTACCAGGCCACATAACTTCTACTACCTCAACTAAAATATTCAAACACAACCTTAAAAACCACTATACTAACAATTGGCTCTGCTCATGCTACTCCCCTGGGTAAGCCACACTAATAATCTGCTAACTTCTCTGTCAAAACTAGCAACTACCATCCTCTAAAGGAATAAACCTTCAAATCTCTATAAACTTCACTGTATTAGTTAACATTTTCAACCTTTCTAAGGCAACAATGATCCCTATGCTAGCTGTATCTTACTTACATGGACAACTGTAATTACTGTCAACAAAAAAATATTGCCTTTACCTATTCCTTTGTGTTATGACTTTATACTTACTTGATATTTTCATAAGATTGTTGTATAAATGAAACTGTGTTATGTGTAACAAAGACCCTGCATTGTACTTCTTCCTTGAACTATTTTGGAAATTATACTTGGAGCTTTTCACCCCAGGAAGCCCAAGACCCTGCATTGTACTTTTTGCTTTACCTGTTTTGTAAATGATACTTGGAGCTTTTCTCCCCGGGCCTGGACCTGTGTCCAGTCGGACTATCCCAGTAAACAAAATGTAAAATAAATAAAAATAAAAAACACATAGATGTGCATCTGCATTTATTTATATTTATTTATTTATTCGACATTTGTTAACCAGGTTATTCCAACTGGGAAGAGACCCTTTTTCAGCAGAGACCCGAGGAGAAAAGCTCCAAATATTACAATAAAACATTGCAGTAGATAAATGTGATTGGAGCTTTTCTCCCCGGGCCTCCACTGAAAATGGACATGTATCCAGTCGGACTATCCCGGTCAACAAATGTAAAATAAATAAAAAAAATAAAAATAAAATTGACAATGATTACAGGATTAAACAAGATAAAAACATGCAAAATGAGATGACTAATACAGAATAACAAGGTCACTGTCTTTTTAAAGGTGATTACAAGCTAATTTGAGAGAGAGAGAACTAAATGTGCTTAGAACAAATATGTCAATAGTAAGTTATAAAAAAGCATATGAATACAGACAGTTATGAGGCAGGATAGGAGGATAGTTGTATGAAGAGGACAAGTGTAAAGTGAAAAACAGAAACAAATAAAAACCCTAGGTAGTAGGTATGTGAGAAAAGCATCTTGAATAGGAAAATGAGTGTAACAGTACCGTAAATGGAAGTTGAGAAGCCATCATTATGATTAGTAAAGTTTATTGATATATAGGAGAAGGGTGGCGAATAGTGGGGGACAGGAAGATAAGTTATGTTGGGTCATTGCAAGGGCATGACCATGACTTGTGGAAGGTTTCTTTTAGTGCTATTTTAAAGGAGCTAAAATTAGTGATAGTTCTGACTTATAGTGGTCATTTGTTCTAAATATTTGCAACAGAATAGCTGTAAAGTGATTTGCCAATATTTTTATTGGGCTTATAAACTTGCAGTAGGTACTGTTGAGAGCTATGGAAAGCAAGGTTTGGAGTGTACGGGTGGATGAAATTAGAGAGAGAGAGAGAGAGACGGGCAATATGATGGATTGTGTAAGTGAACTGTAAGAAGCTGGGGTAGTGGAATTTAGTGATGAAATTCGAGCCATTGCAGGTTTTTTAGGGATATACAGTGATGTGTGTGATTGGATAGGTTAGAGGTAAATCTTGCTATTTTGTTGAAGTAAGTTCTAATTTAGTGAGGAGATTAGACTGGAGGTTTGTGAATAGAGGGGCAGCATAGAGTAGTGTGTGTAGTAAAAATGCTTGTGCAAGGGAGAGTCTGGAAGAATAAGTGAGACATTTGTTATTTCTGTATAGTAGTCTGAGTTTTTGATGAGTCTTTGTAATGCATTACTGAGTGAGAATATTGAATTTTTGGTGGTTGCCAATGATAATTTCAAGGAGTTTTGTGTGAGGTTCAGCAGAGATAGCTGTGTTCAGGAAGGTGACAGAAAAGGTAGTTTTATGATGCTGGAGAGTTGTTGGGAGAAATAGGACAAGTTTAGTTTTCTTACAGTTCGGTAGCAGTTGGTTGGAAGTAAGCTATCTTTCGACTGAGTGAAAAGACTCGTGAGGGTATGAAAAAGAAGTTATGTACTCACCATAATGTTCCATGTGTGTTGTCCGTCTTCACCTTCATTCTTACTAGGCTGAGTTTGGATCCGATCCTCGGATCCGACTCGGCCTTTATATCTAAGCTCGAGGTCTTCTACCAGCTCGTGGCTAAACCCTATCCCAGCATACTCCAGGAAACCTCCTCAAATCTTGTTTGCAGTTACAATAGTAGTATGATAATAATCATAGTTGAATAACTCAGAGTGCAATGAAGGAGGCCTGATAATAATGGTATCCAATTTTACCATCTCTGTCTTCCAGGAGTAAAAAATGGCTGGGGGAATGGAGAGTGGGATGTAAGAATGAAGGAGAAGATGGACAGCACACACAGAATGTTATGGTGAGTACATAACTTCTTTGTGTCGTTGTCCTGTCTTGCTTTCATTCTTACTAGGCTGGGACAACATCCCTAGCACCATCTTTCTTGGGTGGCTCAAGGGAGAATATTCTTCAGAATCATGGAACCAAAAGTGGCCCTGTTCCTGGAAATGAGTGATAAATGTATGTGATCTTGCCCATGTCACTGCAGCACAAATGGTATCAATTGGTAGTTTAGCCAGAAAGGCGGACGAGGTTGCAATGGCTCTTGTAGAGTGGGCTTTAACTCTTTTGGGAATATCTCTGTGGCTAATGGATGAAAGTTATGCAATCTGAAAGCCATTTTGACAGTGTCACCTTAGAGACTGAAGTACCTTTCCTTGAATCTGAAAAGGAGATGAATAGCTAGTAAGATTTCATGAAGTCCTTAGTCCTGTGTAAGTGGAAACGTAACTTTCTATGCACATCCAGTTGATGTAACATGTAGTTTGCCTTATTCTCATAATTTGGGTAAAAGACTGGCAGCTGTATAAATTGGTTCAAATTGATTCTGAACATACTTTTTACAAAAAGGAAGGGTTTGTTCATAAGGACATCCTGTCTTTATGGAAAAGTAAGTAGGGGGGCTTTATTGACGAGGCTTGTAGCTCTGACACCCTTCTTGCAGAACTAATTGCTATCAAGAGAATAAATGGGGACAATTAAATGAGATAGGATGAAATTTAAGTCCCATGGTGCTGGGGGACCTCTTAGAGTCTTAATAATAAAGTACCTTAAAGAAATGCTTTGCATAGTCTACCTAATGCTGAGGCTAGATTCACCTAGATGAAAACTGGAGATCACTGCTAGTTGAACTCTAATGGGAGCAGCATCATCCCCCTGGTTGAATAAGTTTTCTAGAAATTATAGGATGGAATTGACTGGGGCAGAAAAAGGGGTCAATGTGGTTATGAGAAGCCTATAAATGAAAATCTTTTCCATTTGCTTCTTTATGTCTTGCTTGTCGGAGCCTTATGGGAAGAAATTAGAATGTGTTTAATTGATGAAGAGAGGTTGGGAAACCTGGCTGTTGATGGAATCGGAGCAACCAAGCTGTCAATTTGATGGTCTGAAGGGAAGGGTGGAGCTTTCTTGAAGCATGAGTCAAAAGGTCTGGAACCGGGTCCAGAATCCAAGGCTCCTCCTGAAGATGAGGCCACAGGAAGGAGAAACAGATTTGGCAAGGCCAGTATGAGGCAATGAGTATCAAGTCCCTTCCCAAACAATTGGCTTTCTGAAGTACTTTGGGTATTAGTGGAAAGGGAGGAAAAGCATAGAGGAGACCCAAGGGCCATTTGTAAACAAGTGCATCCCTTGGTGACTCCCCCGGAGGCAGAATAAGGCCAAAGTAGCTGCTGCATTTGGCATTCATGGATGTTGCAAAAAAGTCACAGCAAGGCTGGCCCCATTTTTGGAAGTTTTCCACTACTTCCTATTTTAGAGACCACTTATGAGGCATCAGAATCGCTCTGCTGAGTCTGTTTGCTATCATGTTGGATTTCCCCGTGATGTGCATTGCTATCAGAAAATGTTGGGAGGAGGTCAACCACTGCCATATTCTCAGGGCCTCTCGACAAAGGGGGTAAGATCTGGTTCCTCCTTGTTTGTTTATGTACCGTACAATAGACATGCTGTCTGTCTAAATTACCATAGTTCCCAGCAGAAGACAGTCCTGGAATGCTTGCAATGCTAGAAGAACCACTCTCATCTGTAGGACATTGATGTGCAAATGGACCTCATGATCCTGCCAGTTGCCTTGGACTGTATTTCCCAGATAATGTCCCCTTCCCTATCTTAGAAGAATCTGTGGTCACTGTGGCCAGTGATTGGGGAAGTACAAATGGTTGACCTAGAATCACATGAGTGGAGTAAAGCCATCAATGAAGGTCCTTTTTGCAAGTTTCGGTTATTAATACTTTGTGGGACATCAGCCATTCTTGCATCAACCACTGAGTGGACAGTAGTCACTGGAGAATTCTCGTGTAGACGTGCTAAGGGGATGAGAGTTATTACTGCTGCCATGATCCCCAAGACATTTTGGACTATCTTTACTTGAGCCATTTTCTTCATGAGAAGATTTAAAATCTGACATCGTAGAACTTGACCTCTTTCTGGGGGAAGTCTGGCAATAATGTTTGTTGAATCCATTTCCACTCCTATAAAAGCAGCAATGCAGATTTCTCATAGCTTATTGTAATTCCTAGGTGAGAGCAGAGCTGCAAGGTGGTGTCTTTTGCTTTTATTAGTAGATGCTCGGTGGTGGCGGTTAGGAGACCGTCACCTAAGTATTGCAACACCCAGAATCCTAGGTGTCTCAAGTGAGCCACAACTACTGCCATACATTTGGTGAAAACTCTAAGGGCTGTAGTGAGGCCAAAGGGCAGAGCTCAAAACTGGTAGTGACTGGCTCCCAGTCGAAAGTGCAGGTGCCTTCTGGATTGCCTGTCCATTTTTATGTGATAGTACACATCTTGGAGGTCTGTGGAACACATCCAATTGTGTTGTGCCAAAAAAGAGAGTATTGACTGCAGTGTTACTATCCAGAACTTGGACTTTCTTACTGATTTGTTTAAATTGTTGAGATCCAGAACTGGTCTCTAGTCCCCTGTTTCCTTTGGAACTAAAAAGAATCTTGAGTAAGATGTTCTTTGTGTTTCATTGTTGCAGTCATTACATTTGGGTAATCTGCTGGCAGGTTGCCCTCAGTCGGCCTAATTAACAAAGTCTTGGGTCCTGCGTCGGTTGCTGTCCCTTCTTCCATGATGTCAGGTCGTCAGGCTATAAAACATGCAGCCGATGCCATTACATCAGTCTTTCTTGTTGTGCAGTGCCCGAAGCAGAAGCAGTTCGCAAGTGCCAGTCAGCTGACTCCTGAAATTTTCATTTTCAAGTTTCAGAACCAAAGTCTTCAACTTAAAGCTAAGTACCCCGTTGGGGAAACTTTTTCTTGCTCCTTACCGATGTCAAGTAAAAGTTAATAATTGCATTTCTTGTGGAAAGCAAATACCTCATAAATATTTTCATTTGTACTGTATTCCTTGCCTAGGCCCTGACCACGATGTACCTTGCTGTTGGTTTTGTGCTTTATTTAATCAGTGCACTATCCGTCGTCAGTACATTTTTGCCTCTAAATATTTCGGTTCTCGGTTTAATTATCCAGAAATGTCATCAGTTAGCCATCCAACTAATGGGATTCCAAAAAAACACAAAGATAAAGACAGAGACAGGCTGCCGAGGTCCAAAACTGCTGATGACACTTCTCCTAAACCAGTCGCTAGTTCGCCGGTACTCAGTGAGGCACTTTCGCAGCCCCTGATACCTGCTACTTCTGACTCGCAGGCCTCTACTGAGACCCATTCGGAGTCCAGTATGCCGCGAGATGCTTCACCTATGAAACCCGCGGATGTCTCTACCTTGGATGGGTCTGGAGCTGCTGTGCAGGCTCTGGCTTCTGAGGGTGTATTTAGGGCTACAGACTTGCATATTAAATCGACTCCACCTTCATTACTAAGGCCTAAATCTCAATCTATGTCTAAAAAAACAATGCCAGGCCACATGTTCAGGCCCCTATGCCTAAAAAACAAATGATCACAATGGCTGAAGATCTAATTACTCTAATCAGGGGTAGTCAACCCCTCCCCCCTTCTAAGAGGCCTAGGGCTGAGCTCTTATGAATCTTCTGATCAGGATTCTGTTTCTTCTAACTCTTCTAATGACCTGGATTTGTCCATACCTACTTATGAGGATTCTGATGCAGAGGATTCCATTCCCTCTGCTTCCTCTCCTGAGGACTTTTCTTTTGGGGAAACTTTACATACCTTAAGGGAGCATTTCCACAGGAAAAGTCAGGAATTTTCTGATTCAAAAAAGAGGCTTAGGGATTTCCTTCTTCTACATCAGCATAGACCTTTGGCTATACCTCCTGTACTAGACATTGTTGATGATGTGTTTTCGGAATCCAGTATGGCCCCTGATTCCTTACCTGCTCCTAATAAATTTGACAGATACTACAGGGTTCCTGAGTCCCACAAGTTCCTTTTCAAAAATCCTGTTGCAGATCCAGAAACTATTTCTCAGGGGCCCAAGGGCATTAAGGCTTCTACTGCTAAAAATCCTACCCCTTCTGATAGAGTGTCCAGGGTGCTAGATAGATGGGGTAAAAAGGTTTATGCTTCTACAACCTTGTTAAAATATCAACAGCATATTATTGGACTGCTTAAACAGAAAATGATGTTGATTTCTGACTGTGTGGAAAATAAAGATTTACAGGATTTATTGCATTCTGTTGAACGAGTTGGAAAACATACTTTGCAGTGTGGTTTTGATTCTTTAGAGGCCTCCTGCAGGGCTGCTGTTACTGAGTCTGTGCTTAAAAGGCATGCTTGGCTTAAGGAGCAATCTCTGCCTGATCATGTTAAAGTGAAATTGTTGGATGCTCCTTTAAATCAGGACCTCCTGTTTGGCAATAAGGCTGAAGAAGTTCTAAAAAAGATGGAAGATAAAGCTAAATTTATGCAAACTGTTAAAGATTTCTTACAAGTGCAACCTCCAAGATTTAGTAGGCACTGGCCTACTAAGACTTGGTCTTTTCCAGCTCCTTCCAGATCCTCTCAAGCCAAACCCAGACACACCAAAAGCACCAGGTTTCAGTCCCAGGGGACACTCAGAACTAAGCAATGGGAGGCCTCCACTTCCAAATCTGGAAATAACAAGACACCCCCTATGGTAAACAGTCTCAACGACTTTCCTTTAAAATTACCAAGCACTTACCTTCCAGCCACCCCTTTGGGGGGGAAAGATTGCTCTTCATGCAAAAAACTGGGAACTCATAACCCAGGACAAATGGGTTTTAAATATAGTGTCCCAGGGATGCAGATTTAATTTCCACATGTTGCCAACACCAAACAGTTGACCAGACCTGCCCCCAAATCAGTAGGCAGAGGCTCAAATACAAGTACTTTCCCTCTTAAACATGGGGGCTATTCAACCAGTACCAGAAGAGGAAAAGGGACAAGGTTTCTATTCCAGGCTTTTCCTGGTACCCAGAAAAGATGAATCATGGCATCCAATTCTGGACCTGTCTACTCTAAACACCTTTCTGGACATTCCAAAATTCAAAATGCTGACTCTTCGCCAGTTACTTCCTGTGCTAGGCAAAGATGCCTGGTTGACAAATCTAGATTTAAAAGAAGCATACCTGCACATCCCAATCAGGGAATCTTGCAGAAGATACCTACACTTCAAAGCAGGCTACTTGCATTATCAGTTCTCTGCACTGCCCTTTGGCTTGTCTACTGTGCCCAGGATATTCACAAAGTGCCTGGCTCCAGTTATTGCATTTTGCATGCAAAGAAATATTCAAATATATCCATACCTGGACGATTGTCTAATTCAGGCAGAAAACTAGGGCATACTTCTAAATCATCTGGCATTTGTAAAAAAGGTTCGAACTTGTCTGGGGTACACCATAAATGAAAAGAAATCACAACTGGTACCCTCTCAACAGATTACATTCCTGGGTGCAAGCTTGAATACAACTGCCCAGATGGCTTTCCTCATGCCAGAGAAGCAAATTCATTTGGTAACTTACTTCAAACAAGTGGCCACAAAAACCCTGCTATCTGCAAGACAAATACTGCAAGCCTTGGGGATCATGGCCTCCTGCATTCTTCTAATTCCATATAAAAGACTGCATATGAGGAAACTACAGCGGTACTTAAAAAGTCTATGGAGTTAACATTGTCACAGCCTGGAAACAATGATTCCTATCATACCTTGCCTACACTTGGAGTTCCTATGGTGGGCAGAGGCCTGCCATCAAAACAAGGCACTGCCATTCACACTACTCCCTGCCACCCAAACCCTAACTACAGATGCATGAGACTATGCATAGGGGGCTCACCTGGCAGGGAAGTGCATTCAGGGCAAATGGAACCCAAATCAAATGCACCTACATATCAATCATAAAGAAATGTTAGCTGTACAGAATGCTCTGACAGCCTTCAAGGACTACATTCTTCCAGGACAATTAATGGTAAAGACGGACAACACCACAGTTATGTGGTACATAAGCAGGGGGCTACACATTCCTACCCCCTGAAGACTAGCCATGGCATTGTGGAACACAGCCTTGAGCTACCAAGTGTACCTACAAGCTCAATTCCTGCCAGGAAAATTGAATACATTGGCAGATGGACTAAGCAGAAATGTCATAGACCCACGAGTGGAAACTGGAACCACAGGTTTTCAACATGTTGACAAGCAAATGGGGGAGCCCAGACATAGATCAATTTGCCTCCCCCCAGAACTACCAGTTGGAAAAATTTTGCACAAGGACTCACCAGCGAAAGCCACAAAACTCTGACTAGGCTTATAAATGCCCTTGGGCAGATAGCCTAGTATGAACCTATGAACCTATGAACAAAAAAGCCTGGAAAGTGGATGCTCTGTCCTTCAGCTGGAAAAACCTATCAGTCTACGCCTTTCCCCCTCTGCCTCTGCTCTCCAAAGTTCTGCTAAAAGTCAAACAGGACAAACCAAGAATGATTTTGATTGCTCCAGACTGGCCATGCCAACACTGGTACCCACTCATGTGCAGTGTGTCACAAATATCTCCATGGCACCTGCCTCAGACCCCTTCCTTGCTGTCTCAGCAGGAGAACCAAATTCTGCACCCTCAGCTTCCAACATTGAACCTTGCAGCCTGGCTAATCACTTAAATTCACCCTTATCATCCCTCAGCAAACCTGTGATCGATGTCATCTTGGAGGTGAGAAGACCTAGTACTAGAAAATATTATGCTGACAAATGGAAAAGATTCTGTGCCTGGAATCAGTCTTGAGGGATGAGCACAGCAGCACCCAATTTACCTCAGATTTTGCAATACTTAACTGAGATGCTTCACAAGGGCCTGTCTTTATCCTCTATTAAAATCCATGCTTCAGCTATTTCAGCTCACTATAACACAGAGCCACCCCTCTTCTCTCATCTCCTGCTCAAGCAGTATCTCAGAGGGGCAAAGAACTTGAGAACACCTAGGAGAGCTCCCGCCCCTGCCTGGGACCTTAACTTTGCTTTGGAGAAGCTCACTCTGCCTCCTTTCAAGCCAGCTGCTACTGCAGACTTAAAATTTCTTTCTTGGACAACAGCCTTCCTTTTAGCAATCACTTCAGCTAGAAGGATATCTGAATTACAGGCCCTTATGGCAGTGGAGCCTTTTCATCATCTTTCATGTGGACAGGGTATCTCTGAGGACCAATCCATCCTTCATGTCCAAAGTGGTTTCCAGTGTGGCTCTTAATCAGTCCATTCATTTGCCAACTTTCTTTCCCAATCCACAGAACAAAGGGGAACGGATTCTGCATTCCTTGGATGTGCACAGACAACTTAGATTCTACTTGGACAGAACTAAATTTCAAAGAAAATCTGAACAATTGCTAGTAGCATTTGCTGCTGGGGCAGAGGGGAAGGCTATTTCAAAACAAACCATTTCTAAATGGATAAGCCATTGCATTCATTTCTGCTGTAAGCACCATGGAAAACCTATCCCCCAGGGGATCAGATCTCACTCCACCAGGGCTGCATCTACTTCTGCAGCCTTTCTCAGAGGTGTTCCTACCAGGGATATTCTAGAAGCTGCTACCTGGAGTTCCGTACATACTTTCACCAAGCATTATCATTTACCAATTTTCTCTAAATCCAGAGCTGGCTTTGCCACTGCTGTCTTGCAGGGCCTTATAGCTGGTCCTAATGCTGTATAAATTCCTCCTCCCAACCATAGCTTTTGGAATCTACCCAAATGTAATGACTGCAACAGTGAAACATGAAGAACATAGTACAGTTGTGTACACGTACCATAAATGTAGATGTTCGAGTGTATTCACTGTTGCAGTCCTGGTTACCCCCCCTCCAGCCCCCTATTTTTCTCTTGACTATACCTCTTCTTTTTTTTACTATGCTTAAAAGCCTTTTTGGTGTATTTGCTTTTGGTTGGAGGTATATTTTTGTGTTTTTAATTTTATTTGCTCCCCATTAGGGGGGCACCTGACATCTGGGGCAAGAAAAACTGATGTAATGGTGTCGGCTGCATGTCTTATACCCATGATGACCTGACGTCATGGAAGAAGGGACAGCAACCGGTGCAGGACCCAAGACTTTGTTAATCAGGCCAACTGAGGGCAACCTGCCAGCAGATTACCCAAATGTAATGACTGCAACAGTGAATACACTTGAACATCTACATCTATGGTAAGTGTACACAACTGTACTTTCTGGATCCTGTTTGGTCTGTGGGAACTATTTGGATGACTCTTTTGTCTAACGACTTTAGAATTTGTAATGTTGCCTGTTTCCTTTGATTTGGTGGAATGTCTGGGATCTTTTTTATATTTGGGATGGGAAAGGAAAAGGGTATGTAGTAACCCCTGGATATGATGCTTCGTACTCATTTGTCTTTTGTTATTTGTTGCCAGGCTTCTGGGTACAAAGATAAGAGGCCCCCAACTGCCTCCAGAGATGGACAGGCGGGCCTCCTTTCAAGAACACTGAAAGGGCTTACCAAAGAAAGATTAGTTTGTCCCTCCTCTACCATGTGGTCGGTGTCTTCCATTACTACTTCCCCCTCTTCCCCTGGGGGAAGATTCACCACGTGTCCTGGAAAGCTCTATGAGATTTTCTGAACCATGTTTTTCCACTTCCTTTCTGAACTTTGGGATAAGGTCTGGTAGGCAGGGACAAACAGAGTCTTTCCTTCTTGCTCACACCTGGTTAGTGTGTCCTTGAATTTGGGTGCGAACAGTGATGAGCTATCAAATGGAGCATTCACAAAGGAAAATTTAAAGGGCTCTGCAAAGTCACACAAGCACATCCAAGAATGCCTCCTTGGGGTGAAATTCCTGAAACCGCTGCTCTACTTGCTCCATCTGCTGCATAATAAATCAGCCTCATGGAGGAGTTGACAACCGAGGAAACCTTATCTGAAACCCCTTCAGCTACTGAACCTTGGAGAGTATCTCTAGATCTTTCAGGAGGTCTCTGTAATTTAGTAAAATGGGTAAGGTAATCCGGCGATCTGAGGGCAAAAGTCATTGAAGAAAAAATGTGCTTTCCATATCTATCCATTGTGTGAGACTCTGTTTGTTGGATGAACAGAAGAAGATGTCTCTGAGAGTTCCTTCTTGGTGGCTGCCACCACCACCGTAGCATCTACAGGGAAATCCTTAGTTAAAAAGGTTTTGTCTGACAGGGATGTTATAAACTTATTTGGCCTCCTAGGAACCAGTTCCACTGAATCTGGGGACTCCCACACCTTCCAAGAAACTAGGTCCATAAGTTCGTCAAAAGGTGGAGACACCTAAATGGAGGAAGGGTGAGATCCAAAGGCCTTCAGGTATATGGACTCTTCAGCTGAAGGATTAGTGGACTTCCAGCCACCTCTCTGTTTCAGGATTTTTAAGATGTCTCCGAAGGAGACTACATTAGGAGGTGACTGTGGGGACCCTTCAGCTTCATCGAGGTCCGTATCAGAAGTGATGGACTCTTTCAGGGAGTCTAAATGCTTCCTCTTGCATAATGTCTTCTGAAGGACCTCTTCGGAGGGGTACTCTGGAGATGTTTCAGAAGATTGGGGGGGTGCCCTGTGGGGCATCCTGAGAACGTCCCTGTGGATGCAAGGATATAGAGGTAGACACTGGTGCTTTTGGGGGTAAAACATCTGGAGATGACAGTGAAACTATCTATGGAGACAGTACTCTTCTCATCCCCTCAAAAGCCCCCCCATCCCTGATCTGAGAATATCCCTGGATCTGAAGAAGTCAAGGGAACCCCCCAGAATCAAGGACAATGGGCCCAAGGCTGAGGTAGGAGCCAATGCCCAGAGAGGCAAGGTCAGATGCCACAGCTGTCCGATCTGACTCTCCTCCCCAGACCCGACAGGAGAGTGTCTGCTCCTAGACTCCTTGAGCTCTGATGGAGTAGAGGCCATCGGAGCAAAGGTCAGATGCAAAGATCCCGCTATAGGTCTCAGGTCCAATGGTTCCACTAATATCAGCTCAGGACATTCCAAATCCAAAGTCCGAGGTTGGATCGGAGAAGGAATCAGAGCAGAAGGGGAGGATGTGGTCAGATATGAAGCACTTGGGGTTGGCTCCAATAACAACTTGGCCAGTGCTGTTGTCCTTAATAGTCTCTGTACCACTTGATCCACATCATCATTGGATAGGCTCCTGAAAGACCAAGTCGAGAGGGCTGGAGACTTCAAATGTTGTAGTATTGGTGACCTTAGAGTAGGGGGGACTGGCTCCACAACTCAAACTCTACCAGCATCAAGTCAGACTTGGATCTGGTGTTGAAATTTTGGCAACCTTTTTTGATGGTTCAGATAGAGCACTAGAAGGGAAGATCTCTTCCCAGACTTGTCTGATTTTGAAGTTGGGGAGTCGTCAGTTTTTGATAAACCTGGATCTTCTTGTATAGCCTCTGAGAAGGGGGTCTTCAACAGTCCTCTCAGATTTGTTTTTCCTCTCCAGGAGAGCTCTGTGATTAAAAGAATGACAAATGGAACAAGACTCCTGGAGATGGACAGCTCCTAGGCAATAAACACAAATTGTGTGTCTATCGGTTAGGGAAATTTTCTGACCACATTTTTCACATTTTTTGAAACCTAATGGTTTCAAATCCTTATAAGACATCCTAAAAAAGGGATAGTGACAGAGGAAAATAGCTAGAGAAGTTGTTTTTTTTTCATTTAAACAGCAAAAACTTTAACCAGTAAAAACTTTACTAGGGAAAAACAGGTGAAAGGAGGGCACAGCCCTTTAACTTAAATGTGCTATGCCCAGAAGATGGAAAGGGAAAAAGATAGCCCTCTAACGTAAATGGGCTAAGGAGAGGGCATTTCTCTAACTTAAGCAAACGGTCTTTAACAAGGTTCCTGGAAGAGTAAAACAAGAGGAATAAGAACCCTCTAAGTAGAAGCCGGGAGAGGGACAACACGACCTAGATGGAAGACGATGGCCAACAGCAGAAAAAATGGCCACAAAAAAGAAGGAAATAACTGTCTTGCACGATAACTAGCTATTTTAGTTAAATAATAGTAAAGAATAAGCAAGTTCTAACAGTAGAGATTATAATGAAAAGTATACTTAGAGCAATAGAATGAGCACCAGATCTTGTTTAGTGGCCTTGCCATGCCACCAAGATAGGAAGATTGAGGGCCTCTATAAGGGACTTGTCCCTTCATGATCTGTTAGGGCTTTGGCGCTGAGTGCTTTTTTTGCAAAGACTTTACCTGGACAAGAAACATCTGAAGATGGCGTTGGGAAGTACTTCTGCTATACCGCGGGCAGTGAGAGAGGGCTGGTGGGAGCCTTTGGTGACATGGAGCTCTTGAAGCCAGGCCAGCCAGTCGGGCTACCTGAAGCAGATATCTAGGAAATAATGAATAGAAGAGTGACTGTACTCAAACAGCTAGACTTCATGATTCTCGTAAACTAGGTTGCAGAGCTGTTTACATGGCTGGATTACAAGTTATTGCAGGAATTGGTTGGTGCAGGGTGACATCACTTTTATGCTTGATGAAATTTGAGGGGAATCTGATTGTGGTGCTAGCTGGACAATTTCACCAGTGACAAAGCAGATCAAATAACACAAATAACTGTGAGAAACATCAGTCTTTTGCACAAGGGGGCAACTGGAGGTTGCAGAGTAGCAGACACCCCAAGTAAATTGTCCTGAAGCAGTCAGCTAATGAATACAGAGGTACACAAAGTGAAAGATGCAGGGCAGTTGGGAATGAATACCATGTCTCCTAAAAGTTTCAAATACAAGCCGCATACTTTGAAATGGTAAGCATACCTGCCACATGCCAAAGTACCATAAAACTTAGTTTACAATCTACAGTACAGAGACATAGGCTATTATGAGTTTGAAAATCCTTAGTTCATATGTGAATAGCAGGCTAATTGCCCTTGCAAGCCATTTTAAGCCTAGTGGATTATCTCATTAGTTAAACTTACCCATACCTAGTTCCACAGCTTGTATTTATATACTACCCATAGAATGGTGATTAGCTCTGAGTGAAATAGTGATTGCTTCCAAGGAGTATGTACCATTCATCATTTCTAGATATATTGTTGGAAAAGCATTTAGTTGCTGTCTGTGTCCATAAGTAATCCAGACAGCAGGGGG